>NW_028301711.1:91285606-91588636 GCF_037042655.1 Diuraphis noxia | reverse complement strand
TAAAAAAATGTGAACGTATAGTTCAGTAGATTAGTGTTTAGTGAAGGGAGTAGAGGGAATTATTTATACTTACTTACCTGAAACATGAAATCAACTTATTAAATTAACTTAACGCACTAATCCACTGAGCTATAAGTCCACGAGATATTAGATTAAAAACTAAGTTGTTTATAATATTTTTTTTTATTTATTACAACATGTAGGTATAATGAAAGAACATGATTTAACAAACGGTGTTGTATGACCTAGTTTCACAATTACAAATATATTCATTGTTACAATATTTATTTAATACTTTTTGAACAAACTGATTTCCCTTCATTAATAATACATATATACACTTTGGATTATATCTGCAATGTTCAATCCAAACGTCATCTTCTCGTTTCCAATGATAAAGAATAAGTCCACAGCAAAAGCATTCAACGATATCTTCTACTCCTGTATATTTTAACCCACATTCAGCTAGAGCATATTTATTTTGAAAACAATTTAAAGGAAAATGTTCGAAAGATCTTAATCTTGAATAAATTGAAGTATATCCTGGATGGGTTGGAACTGAATTATTTCGTATACGATGAACTAATGATTGAAAATCGCTTGAAAGTTTTGGTAAATTCATTTCCTTAATTAATATTGAAATAATAACTTGAAAAAACACAACTCGAATACACGACGGATCAGCAGTAACTAAATGTAAAATTATTAACTTGCAACTAAATAGTAGAAATTAAATTTATACATTTTTAAAAACTAGAACAGTGTAACCAACGTGATTAAAAACATAAAAATAATCTCCCTGTAATTTTTATAAAAATTAGCGATATTTGATTGAAAAAATTTAAAAAAAAACGGAAAAAAATAGTTGATACGGTAAATATTTTTGTGTAAGAGGCAAATAGACGGGACAATTTTATGTAATCACCGTATTGTGTTACGCAGTAAATCAGTGTGCCCCAAGAGAGAATTTTCCGCTTGAAAAAAAATTTTTACCGTGGAAAAGCTGGCTGTGAACATACAAATATATACTACTCATAGCGTAGAGAGCTCTATCTCTCTCAGTTTGACCAGGTTGGTCTACAATACTTAAGTAGCTTAACTAATGTTAATATTGTTTATGCACTGTGACTTCATGACCCGGTGCTCGGTGCCAACCGATCTGAGTTCCCGTCCTGTGGTTCAGGCTCCAACTCCTCCTCCGTGCTGAACCCTTCTTTCTTCCTCTTCTCTGCGCATCATTATACGTGTGAAAAGTTGTTCTATTCTGCACCATGCCTTTTTTGACGACAACATAATACCAACCACGTTGTCTGGGGTGATCTGATCTATCCCCAGATAGATGCACGCATCTTGTCGCCAGTGATACCAAGCGTCACATAAAAATATAGCGTGCTCGGCTCTATCAGGACTTACCCCACAGTGAGCACACTCATCGGTCTCCCACTTGTCGAATCTTTTTAAATATTGGTTGAAACACCCATGGTTGGTTAGCACTTGGCACAGGTGAAAAGAAACCTCACCTTGATTCCTCTGGAACCACGGTTTAATGTCCTTGATCAGCCTGAAGGCCCATATCCCGTTCTCGGTTGGTGATTTCCAGCTATTTTGCCACTTGGTCAATAAGATCTCTGGCAGCATACTTATCGACTCCATTGTACACGTTGGTTCTTTCCTTAGCCAGTAAAGCGAGTGGGGGCATGCTTGCCACTAATGCAGTAGTAGGACGTGGTTCGGTAGCAGCATGCGACCCTCAACATGATTCTCCTGTATGCAGACATCATATTGCAGAGTGCTTTGGCCGTGATGCTGGGGTACCATAATAGGTGCGCCATACAGGAGCCCTTAAGGTCACATCCGTGGCGAGCACTCTCCTCGTCCTTTGTTTTGCGCCTCTTTGATTTGGCAGTATCTGCGTTAAGCATCTCCCCGCCTCCGTCGCGTGTAACGCGTGCTCGTGGAAGTTGAACCTTGGGTCAAAGTGCACGCCTAGGTGCTTTACGCAGCGACGAATGCGTGCGGTGGGTAGTCAACTGTCATGGTGTTCCTCGTATTCTTATTTGTAAACAGTATTGCTTCGGTTTTTTGTAGTGCCAATTCAAGCCCGTTTGTAGTCATCCACGATACGACGTCACTCAACGCTTCGCTCAGTCTCTCTTCTATTTGGAACGGCACCTGGCCCGTGGTTATGATTTCCACGTCGACAGAAAAAGCGATCAATTCCGTTTCTTCAGGGAGACGCATTTTTAAGAGATCGTCATACAGCAGGTTCCACAGTTCGGGTCCGAGGACTGAGCCCTGGGGGACTCCACAGCTGACGTCTCTTGTGATGACAGTCCCGTCTGCCTTTTATAACGTTATTTGCCGGTTGAGTAAGTAGTCCCCGAGCACATTTCTCAGGTACTTCTGAGTCTCTGTTGTTTCAAGTTTGCAAATTATTACGTCCCACGAGGCACTGTTGAACGCATTTTTAACATTCAGTGTCAGCATGCCGACGTATTTGCGTGCACTTCTTCTAGCGTTTGCATTCTGAACTATTTCCCGCAACATTGCCATAGCGTCCATTGTCGATTTCCCCGGTTTGAATCCGTATTGATTCTCAGCCTGTTGTCCGGTTCCACCAAGATGAGCACGAAGCTTTTGTGTTATCAGCTTCTCGAACAGCTTGCCAGTAGAACCTAACATGCATAGTGGACGGTATGCCGATGGGTTATCTAATGACTTCCCAGGTTTGTGTATTAACACCAATCGCGCCTTCTTCCACTTTGTAGGGAAGTGTCCACTCTCTATGCAGCTGTTGTATAGTGCAGCAAAGTATTCAGGCTGAGTTGTAGCTGCCAGTTTGAGTACCTCGTTTGGTATCCCATCAGGTCCTGGTGCCTTTCCATTTGGGATACTGATTGCTGCTGCCCTTACCTCAGCGGCTGTTATCGTTGCTGAGCCTAGCTCTTCTTCGTTATCGATCGCTAGTATAGGCCTTGCAGAGATGCTTCTGCGCGGGAACAGCGTGTCAATTATCGTATCTAATCTGCCGGGGATTTCCAGTCCATGGATCGGTCTTCTGCGGGACAGCTTTTTCATCACTGTCTTGTATGGTAGGCCCCAAGGGTCTCGATCTAACTGTGAACACAGGTCTCGCCAGTGGCTATCTTTCGAGTTAAGAATTTTTCTTGTTAGTAGCTTCTTTTGATCTTTGTAGCGTTGGCCCTCGATGATGCTTCCGGCTTCGCCTGCCTTTTTTCTTTTCCTTGTGTACGCTCTTCTGGCCTTGATGTATGCCTTCCGCGCGCTGCTATTTCTGAGTTCCACCAGTAGACAGGTCGCCTTTTGTTGTTTCCGCTCGCTCGTGGCATGCACGCATCACAAGACTCAGTTAGGCAGGTGATAGCTTCTCCGCAAGCTGTTGCAGCGTCGCCGTAAAGGGGCGCCTTTCCGTAGTTTTTCGGCTAACTTTGGATAGTCCAGCTTCTTGTAGGCCCAATGTTGTTTGATGTAGTTTCGGCGGTGACTGCTATCGGAGGAGACTTGGAACTGGATGTAGCGATAAAGACTTAGCTGGATCGTGCTGGAAGAAGAATCAGCACGATCCAATCGGTAACGTTGCTCGCGGATGACTGAGTTAGGACTTGAGACACTGTTAGGTCCAGATGTGATTCGGATGCTCCCCTGACGAAGGTGTGTCGGTTGCCTTGGTTGCAGACCGCGAGACCCGTGGAGGCTAGAAGCTCTGCTAGGGCTAGTCCCCTACGATCTTCGATTGGACTGCTCCACTCCGGTGACTTGGAGTTAAAGTCACCAGCGACAACCACAGGACACTTGGCTTCTCCGATGCTTTCTTCAAGTCTGTCCAAGAAGGCTTCAAATTCGGTGAAGCTGGTGTTAGGTGAGCAATAGCAACTGTACAGCCTGTGGCCAGTGGTTTCTAGCCATCTAAAGCCTGGGATTAGCGGTCCTGTTCTATCGACTGACATATCGCTTATGACAGCTATAGCCGATCTTCCGTTGGCGTCTGCGTACCAACCAGCGTCTTCCCCTAAGTTCCTGTGCTTCTCGATGATAATTAAAATGTCAGCTTTAGCCTCGTTGGCAGTCGCCAGTGCCAATTCTTGTGCCAATCTGCAGACTCCAACATTAATTCGCAGGAGCTTAGTCATTAGGACGTACTTTGTTGCTCCGGGACATCGGCCGTTTCCACTATAACGTGCGCTGTACGCCTGCCTAGTCTCCTTCCTAAGAAGTTTGCCGAAGATGTTTGCTTCCGTGTCGCCAGTAGGGCAGTTCTTTACGTAGTGACCTTGTTACCCACATCGTCTGCAGCACTTGCTCCTGTCAACTCCTTTGCACTCTTTAGCTTGGTGGTCGAATGCCAGGCATCTGAAGCACCAAATTCATATTCGTTCCGCCACCCGTACGCGACAGTTAACCAAGCTGACTCTCGGCCGTCCTTTTTCAACAATGTCGCGTGAACATCCTGCCGCTGCAAAGACGAGCGCTGTTTGTATACCCCCGTACGCCGGCCTCAGGTTGATGACACGGGCAAATGTAAACTCCCCTAAAACATTTTGCTACCGTATTACACTTACGTAAACTCCCCTAAAAATATTTTGCTACTGTATTACACTTATGTAAACTCCCCTAAAAACATTTTGCTACTGTATTACACTTATGTAAACTCCCCTAAATAACAAATTTATTATTATTATTTTTTTTTTTTTTAAATTAAATAAACTATCCGCGGCATCAAAGGCGTATTACATTTTATTTTATATACATTTATACATTAGATAGATAAGAGTGAGTTTATGGGAAAATACAGTATATTATCTAGAATCTAGATTGTACTTTTATAAAACTAATAATAAATAGTAATAAAGATAACTGGGTCTAACTATTTTCCTTTCTCAGTCAGTCACATACCATAGACGTTAGTTGATCTATATTCTATAATACATTTTTAACATCGTTTTAGTTTCGTGTGATATTTTTCATTTATTTATTAATTAGTAGTTATGTCAGAAATCCAATTTATTACCAGTGAACGTGGTCGTTCATTAATTGTTTATAAACTTTTTAAATATTATTTTGAACGTACATTGATTGTAACTGGTGAAAAGAAGTGGCGTTGTTGTATTAAGAGATGTCCAGCTTATATAAAAATATTAGAACCTTCAAACTTAATAACATCATCAAGTAATGAAAATCATAACCACGAATCTTGCAGTGAACAAATGATACAGCGCCAACAGTTGTCTACATCAGTAAAAAGAAAAGCCACCGATAATCCTCATGATAAGCCAAGTAAAGTTTTAATTCAATGTTTAAATGACCAGTCAACTAATAAAATTAGAAATCACTGATTTAAAATATGCTAAAAGAAACGCATACAATGCACGCCGTAATATTTTACCTTCTTTACCAACAAGTATGAATTCTGTCCACGAAGCTATAGAACAACTTAATATAAAAACAGTCCAAGACGAACATTTTGTATTAACAAATAATGTAATAGACAATTTGATAATTTTTTCGTGTAAATCAAATTTAAAAGCTTTTTGTAAAGCTGAAATTATTTATCTTGATGGAACATTTGATTTTTGTGCACAATTTTTTTACCAATTTTTAACTTTTCATGGTTATTTAAACGGTCATTATGTTCCTTTAATATTTTGTTTATTGAAAGATAAAAAAGAAGTAACTTATAAAAAATGTTTTCAAACAATACATGAATTATGTAATGAAGTTGATAGTGGTGAATTCAAACCAAATAAAATTGTAACCGATTTTGAAAAAGGTTTAAGAAATGCGTGTATGTTCCATTGGCCAGAAATTAAATTAGATGGTTGTCGTTTTCATTTATCACAGGCGTGGTGGCGCGCAATTCAAAGATTTGGGCTCGCAACTGATTATAAAAATGACGAATCAGAAATTAGTAAGTGGCTGCATTACTGTTTTGGATTAATATATTTAAATCCAGAAGATGTTGAAAACTGTTTTAGTATTGACTTGTATAACATTAAACCAAACGATGACCGCCTGGATAAATTTTATAATTATTTAAAAAATACGTATATTGACGAAGAAGCAACTTTTCCACCAAAAGTCTGGGCAGAAGCTTCTTCTGAATTGACAAAATCGACAAATGCATGTGAATCATTTCATGCCCATTTTAATGCAAATTTTAATCACAGTCATCCAAACATTTTTATATTTATAGATACATTAAAAAATATTCAAACAGAAATTTACATAAAATTACAAAGTATTCATAAAACAAATAACTCCCATAATAATAAATTAAAGAGACGACAACAATTTTTAAACCAGTTAATAAAAAATTATAAAGAACAAAAAATTACTACATTCCATTATATAAAAACAGTTTCACACTATTACTCAATTAAAAAATAATTATAGTTTAAATAAACCTAGACATATAGTATCTAGTATGACAATGAAAAATAATTTTTCAAAATAAAATTGAATAAAATAATATAAATGCAATACAAAACACAAATATTTTTGGAGGATAAATAGAACCGCCTCCACGTGGTGTCCTCTGGGTTACGCTAAATGGTTCTATTAAAATATTTTAAGGGGAATTTACATTAGTGTAATACAGTAGCAAAAGGTTTTTAGGGGAGTTTACGTGAGTGTAATACGGTAGCAAAATGTTTTTAGGGGAGTTTACATGCGCCCGATGACACTAATCGCATCTCGGGAGGTTCATGAATCCCGGGTAATGGCATTGACGATGTCCTCCTTGTCTGCCCAAGCGTCAATGTCCCTGACTTCCAGCAGTGTCCTCTGTTGGTATAGTGTTACTCTAGCATCGTCTCCAGCTGTTTTGGTAACCTCTGCCTTTATTCTGCTAACTTCGGCTTCTTCACCACGTACCTCAAGTAGTAGGTTACCGTTTTTTGTTTTTCTCATTCCTGTGTTTGCATTTCCCACTGCTTCACCATCCATACCACTTTTGATGCGCTTGGCAAGCGCCGGGAAGTCCTCCTGACTATCTACGTGTACTACAATTGCCGAGGGCCACGTTCTATGTCTCCTATTGTCGGTCCTTGGCTTTGAGTCACCATGTATGGACGGCCGGGCCGTTGTCCCTGTAGCCTTGGCCTTGGTCTTTCCACTCACCGCAGCACTCCAGCTTTTGGTCTTCTCGGCCAATGTTCCATCATCCGTATGCTCTTTATTCAGTACCTAGGGCTTGCTGCTCTTCATAATTGGCGGACTACCACTGTCCCACCAACAGGGCGTTTGGGTTTCCATGTCCATGGTTGTCGGCTTTGTCTCCAATTTATTTGTGCGCACAATCTCCAGACTTCGCCGTTGTTTCAACACCTTCACGTAGTGCCCCATGATTGTATTGGAGTTTGCAAGGGTCTCTTTTAGTTCCCTATGCACGTTCCTATTACTCTGTGCGAAGACGCACATGGAGTTTAGGTACACACGTAGTTTCACCAGCAGTTCATCCTCGCTAAGACCGCCAATAACCACGACCTTCCTTTGGACTGTCCGACTTGTTGTCTCTTCACCTGTTTCCGTATCTGCTACCGCTTGAGGAGCGATTGACCTACCCTCTTCAGCTCTAGTATTGGATAGAGAAACGGGGGCCTGGCTGGTCATCCCCGCACCATCACGGTCGTAGAATAACGACCGCAGTGAGCCCGCTACGTTGGACCTGGCTTTTACCCCGGATCCACTCACTGCTGCCGGCACCTGGGGGTCCGAATCCCCTGGTGCGGTAACCAAATTTCCGTTCTTGACTTCCATTTGAAGTTTTTTAAAGGGTGCCTCTCCCTTGCGTTTTAGCCCTGCCGCCAGGGGGATTTTAAGTCAGTGTTACCTTCACCTATGTCCGTTTGCAGGCGCTTGCAGGTGGACCAGACCTGCCCGACCAGTTAAGGTCAGGCTCTGTGTTTTTGATCTGATTTAGACCGGGATCGCTTAGTAAGACTCAATTAAGAGCCCGCAAGCCTCCCCGCCACGTAAAGGTGGATCCCGTGGGGAGGAGACACGGTATTTTACCCTCCTCCGTGCCAACCTAATTCTCATAGCTAAGTACCTGAGCTTAGGAGGTGTCTAGGGCTTTCAATTAAGAAAACCCTGTGCCATTATGCTTCCGCTAGGCAGATTCGATGAAGGACACCCCCGGTTTACCGACATATTTAACGATATTCATCGTAATGTCGGGCCGAGCGCGCCTGATCCAGCTAACCAAAGCAAGAACCGCTTTTGACCCCAATAAAATTAATTATTGGGGTCAACCTAATCCGGTGGAAAGGGCTAACCGGGAAATAGTACGCATTCTACAGGCCTATTACAAGAAGCACACCACCTGAGTAATGTGGCTCAATAACATCGAATTTTCGTTGAACAAAACCACGCGGCACGCACCAATAGACCGGATTCACTCCCATGCAAATTATGACAGGGAAGAAATGCAGTCTATCAATTGATAAATTAGTTTCACTACCTATCCAGATTCCAGAAAAGGATGTGGAAAGTATCATCAGACTCCAAAAGCGAGCGCAACAAAGAACTCAGGCCAAGTATAAGGGAAAACGTTTTCCATCATATCAAGCCGGAAAACAGGTGTTAGTTCGAGAACATCGACTATCGTCAGCACTAAGTCAGAAAAAACAACACGGTCGTGATCACAGATAGAATTGGGGATCAAGTCACGCATAATTTCAAAAATATCAAACTCTACATCCCTCCTGACCCCGGAAAGAGTGGAGTAAAATCTGAAGAACCACAAAAATTCGTTTCGTGTTGTGTCGGTGGTAGTTCTAACTGCAATAAATAACATGTATTATTTTTATTTTTATCGACATTTTTTTGAACGGACCAAACATGGACACTAGTGACGTCCCTCACACTAACCGCACACAAACGAAAACCCCAGAGCCAGATCGTTGGCTGGACGAATTGCTTGAAACTCGACATCACAAAAACCATCAGTTATTCGGTGAAGATTATTTATATGAAGACATACTTGAACTACGTACAGAAAAAATTAACAAGCTCAACGTGTCAAGCATACCTGTAAACATTCAGAACGAGAAGGCAATGGCCGAGTATAGGCGTGAGCTAGAGGTTGAAGTAACACAGTATCAAGTCGGGTCTACAATTAGTTTCCCACCCACGATGCAGTGTGTTAAGGTTCCAGATCCAGAGGAGGGCCTCGAACTGAGTATTGATCCTGCGGAGGTCACCAAAATTATGGGTACCACGGACACTATTGCAGTCTCCAAAAAACCAGTCTTCAGATCAGTAACCGCAAGCGCAAGAAAGAGGAATGGAGGAATCGCCGGAACATGGTCCGAATAAGGGCTAACCGTAACTAATAGAGGAAAGAAAAATTAATTGCACGTTTTTTTTTGTTATTATTACCGTGGAGGAAGGATACCCCACTTGATTCAAGCCGACACACAATTTTATTGATGTTTGGTTTTA
Organism: Diuraphis noxia; assembly: GCF_037042655.1. NCBI lineage: Eukaryota > Metazoa > Arthropoda > Insecta > Hemiptera > Aphididae > Diuraphis > Diuraphis noxia. The sequence goes on along the minus strand of NW_028301711.1, from coordinate 91,579,174 downwards.
TATTTATTTGTTTTATTTCAAAATTATTAACAAAGCAAAAAACCTAAAAATCAAAAGGGGAAAATGTAATGAGACATAGTTAATATAATAACTTAAACATAGATGAAACATAACTTCCTGAGTATAACAAGAGCTACATGCGCGCAACCAATTGGTAGCCACAACAAGTTTGAGACGTTCGACGCCGTAGTTACACACCAATATCAACAACAGAGCGCGTTGTCCACGAACAGTTTTTTTTTTATCACCGTGGCCGGCAACCGTTGAGTATTAAGGCGCGTCCACACCAGGGGCGTCATTTCAACTTTTTTTTTGTTGGTGCGAAAATGTTTGCAGGCCATTCAAATTGTTACCAGGCCACATAGAAAACTTTTTTTTTTTTGGTGGGGGGGGGGGGGGGGTCTAGTGGGGACAAAAACTGTAGAATATTTGTAAAATGTATTTAATACATCACTTATATTAGTATGAAAACATCACAATATTATTACTATTTTTGAAGAACTATGTGTAGGTACTTTTAATAAGTTTATATTATATTGTGGATGCCAGTTGTATTTGGTAAGCAAATTTATGGATATTAAGCACCTTAATAGTACTTAATCGAAACTAACCTATACATTTTTTCTCCCTGCACACTCAAAATAAATAATATAGCTAAACACCTAAACCTGAAATTTGTTTTATGGGTTACCTTATTCAAAATGGCACAATATACTTAATTCATATTTCTAAATTTTTCCACATCTAATTTTAATTTAACAACTTAAATTTTATTTTAATAACAAATTATTTAGTTACACAAATAAAAACATTTATTATCATAAAGTAATAATTACTTAATACATATTATATTACATTAGTGGATATCTTCGATTTTTCAACTTTGAAAATGAATCTACAGCATCATTTAGATTAATTTTATTGGCCTCTTCTTTCTCCACACTAACCACTAATAAGTCACTTAAGCGCTCATCTCCCATGGTTGATCTAATATAAGACTTGACTTTCTTAAGTGAAGAAAAAAAATCTTTCATTAGAAACCGTACTTATAGGTAAAGTTAAAACTAAAGATATTATTTTTAATGTTTCTGAAAAAGCAACTGGAAAATCTTTTAAACAGGAAATAATGTCATTTAAATTCAAATTGGTTATATTTTTTTTAAGAATCAAGGATTTTGCAGAAGGAAATTCGGATAACATTTTAGACTCATTAAATTGAAAATAACTATAATGGTTTGTAAAGAATATTAAATGAGGGGAGTTAGGATTAAAAAAAATATTGCTGGATACATCAAAAATTTCAAACAGCTTAAACAAATCTTTGCTCTTCTCTGAAAATCTTTCATTCAGCTGTTGAAGAAACCTGAAAAAAATCATGATTATGTTATTAAATCAAAAACTAAACCACAGAGTTGAAATATCTACTTTATGAATTTGCATTTACATTTAAGAAAGGGAATTTAAACAACATTCATATAATGTAAGTTATGCATGGATTCTATTTTATAAAATATTAATATAAATAAATAAAGCAAGTAAATATATTTCTACACAGTGTTGGATAGGAAAAGTACAAACACACAACATTTTAAAACTTTGGCAAGCTCAAAATCAAAATTGGGTTACAATTGTTAATTATAACACTTAAATTGAATCCAGCTCACCGATTTAAACTCTGTAACTCATGGTTCTATCAGTGTTTCGGGTTGATATCTAAATGTAGGTTATCTAATTTTCATAAAATAAATGGTTGTCTTATTACATTCTTACCTGTCAATGCAGCAAGCTGGTTTTTGCTTTTCAGATATTGTAGAAAACATACTTAATAAACTATGACAGTTTGAACCAGCTGTTAATAAAAGCTTTTTATTTTTTTCTCTTAATCGAGCTGCACCTCCTTTTCTTTTTTGTTCGTTCATAATAGAAAATACTTAATACACTCGTAAAATTTAAAAAAAAAACTTTTAATAATTAAAGATAATTTATCAGTTGAATAAATATTTATAAAAACAAACATATAACATTAATATATTTATAGAAACTGAAACCACTAAACTAATACTGACACTTGGCGGTTGTCGGGTTGTATAATATTAAATATTAAGCAAATATTATTATTATTATATAATATATATTATTAAGTATTTCACTTCTTTCTCGATCTCGACTAGAACAATCGTACTCTCGACGTACTAAAATTGGTAGAATACCATTTCTACCGTAGAAAGTAAGTGACAAGGTTAAAAATGTAAACAAATAATATTCTGTGGTGTTCTATTTTAAGACAATTTTTTCCCTTTTGATGGGAACTATATGTCATGTTGTTTTCTTATTATAACGAGTAGGGAGATACCGGAGCGTGATAAGAAATCAATATCAGCATAATATTATACCCACAGATATTTATATGAAATATATATAATATATTAATATATAACACTTAGGTACATCGGCGCTTATATTTATTGTTGGCAGGCCAAAGAAGGCGTTTATAAAAAATGTTGGTGCAAATGTACACCCTGCACCCCCCCCCCCCCCACCAAATGACGCCCCTGGTCCACACTATACCATATGGCTTTGCCAAATGGCATTGCCAAGGCTGATGTGGACTTTTTGTTGGCACAAGCCATTTGGCAAAGTTTTGCCAACTGGCATGCCAAGCCGTATCTGTCGACTGTCGGTCAGGATCAAAGAAAGCCAAATGGCAAAATGAAGTGCGGACGTGCCAACGTTGGCAATGCCGTTGGCTTTCTATAGCCAGTTGACAATCGACTATTGTACTAAGTGCATGTTATTTCGTTTTTATTTTCGTATTACATTTTATTAAATATGGAGTGGTCGAATGAGAAAGTTTTAACATTGATAGAATTGTATCGCAGTCGTCCCGTTCTTTGGGATTGTAAATTAAAAGATTATAAAGATCGCAACAAAAGACACGATGCTTTTATTGAAATTGCCATTAGTTTTGGCGTAGAAAAAGACGAAATTGAAAAATTTGCTGTGTCATCTTTCACGGGAAATTAAAAAAGAAAAAGATAGCGTAAAATCTGGTGGTGGAACCGAAGAAGTTTACAAGAGCAAATGGTTTGCTTATGAGAGTATGCTCTTTCTGAAAGACAGAAATCGCCCAAAAGTGTGACAGACACACAGGTAATGAAGTTTTTTTTTTTTTAATTAGAATTATTATTTATCACGTTGTGTGCTACGGTGAGAGATAAACTCTGCACTCCCTGTTTCTGTATGAAAAATGTAAAAAATATAGAATTTATTATTATTTATATATATAATTGTTGTTATTTTGTCGATTAGCAGTCCATTTTTATAACAATCTATATTTATAACAAGATAATTATAACCAGACAATTATAGATACAATTAGTCAAAATAATCAGTTAATAATAATAATAAGATTAAATATAGACGCGATCATATCAATATACCTTGTTAATTATAAATATTAAAAACATACAATTTTCAAATACACTATACTTTTACATAAATACTAGTTCAGATGTTTAGTCATATTGAAAAGATATCCGTCCTTGTGGTGAAATAAAATACTCGGCCAATTCATTTCTAACTTCTTGGGCATCGGTTGCACTTCTTCTGGGAACTCTAGCAATATTGTTGAGCCCGTCTCCTGAATCACTTGGATATGTGACTGAGCTATCCACATCAAATGCTCCATTGAGATTATAAAGTGTTTTAGAGTGTTTTCGTAGAAAATTATGTAAATAAACTATGGCCAATACAACCTTTTTAGCAGTTTTTGGTTCCAACAATATTGGTTTTCTAAGTATGCGAAAAACAGAACTTATAATTCCGAAAGTGTTCTCAGAGTTCTACGAGCTCTACTCGGTAATTAAAAATTCTTTTCATTGAACCCTTTTCTTGTGTCCCGGCGTATGGCTTCATAATATTGCATGTGAGAGGGAACGCATCATCACCAACGAAAACAAATGGTGTAGATTTATTTCTTCCAGGAAGTTTGCAAGGGCTGGGTAAATTCATTGTGTTATCTTCTAGACTTTTTTTGAATTTAGTTTCATTAAATACACCTCCATCCGAAATTCGGCCTTGACAGCCAATATTTGCATACGTGAAATTGTAGTTCGCGTCTACAACTGCAAAAAGAACGATACTAAAAAAACCCTTGTAGTTAAAATACTCAGTTCCACTGTTAATTGGTGCCTGCAGAGCTATATGCTTTCCATCAAAAGCGCCGACACAGTTTGGAAAATTCCATTTCTCATTGAACTCATTTGCTTTTTCTTTCCATTCCGATTCATTTTCAGGCATCTAAAACGAAATACACATTCAAATACCTAATACCTAATACCTAATTATAATAATTATTATAATTATTATTATACCTAATTCAAATAATATAATATTTATTATTTATTATTATATATTATTTTGAACTATTATTTTTTTTGCCGTCAATATACTTTAAAATGTTATACAAGGTTGTCCATAAGTTTTGCTTACAATAATTATAAAAAATAGCGAGGGCTGACTTAGTTAACGCTATATTATTAATACTGTTATCGATTTATTTATTTAAGTTATAAACATTATTTTATTAACTTAAAATGTTTCATCAATTAAACTTTTAAGGACCCATTGGATATCATGACTACTGAGCCTAATGAAATCGATCAGAAAGTATTGGAAAAAGATGACGATGTATCAATTCAATCAACATCCACATCCCAAGTGAAAAAGCGGTCATTAAACTCCTCAAAAAATCAAAATAAAGCAAAGTATTCAGCAACAGATGAAGCACTCGCTATCATGAAAGACATACAAGGGAGTAGATCTGTGAAAAACCAATATACCTTATTTGGAGAGCAAGTAGGTATGCAAATAAGTGGTCTCAATACGCCGTAGAGTAAAAAAGTTGTGAGACAAATAATTAGTACTGTATTATTTGACGCGAGATGGGGAAATATGATTATCCACCTAACACTTCTACACAGCTATACCCAGGAGCCCACCTCTACTCACAGCCACCAAACTACAGTGTACCTATGTACCCAAATTTCGGAAGTCCAACTTCTAGTAACCCTTCATTCCGTTCACCTTTTCCCAACACTAGCCAAGTATCTACACCAATGACGAGCCTGCTTCTTTCACAGATGGACCAGGTACAACTGTGAGCTCCGCTTCATACATGGATGGGCCAGTTAATAGTGATAATGATTCATTTGATAATATTTTATTTGAAATGTAATTATATTTAATTAATAAATATATTTTTACCTTCAAATGATTTGTAGTTTTCCTTCAGTCATGTACAAAATACTTTTGAATAAGTATTAAAATACTAACACTAGTATCATATTAAAAATTGTTAAAAATACTTAAATAAAAACGTATTTTACGAATACTTACAAAGTATTTAATTACAAATACAAGTATATTTTTAAAGTTTAATTATTTACAGAAGCAATTCTCAAACTGTTCGAGCACCTGTCAGGAGGGCCAAGAGGTAAATATTTTACACATTTATTTTTAGACCAACGAAAATTTTATAAGTAAAAATATCGGCCCAAAAATGCCTATAGCAGTAACTATGTCACTTCAATGCTTTCTAATTTTAAGATATATTATAGGCATATTGTTACATAAGCATATGATTTCATATTAAGATTAAATATTTTGTAATACTTAAAGTTTTAAAATTATTTTGTTTAAAGTATTTTAAAATTATTATATTTAAAGTATTAAAAAATTTAACATATTTGAATGTTAAAATAGTACATATTTTGACAACAAATATGTATTTTTTGTATTCGAATACTTTAGAGACTGATTTCTTACCATAATATAATCTTGCAAAGCGTTGATCAAAGCATCACAATCTTCTGGAACGATGGCTGAAATTACTTGCTTCGAAATTTTAAACATGTACATTAAAGAATGGTAGGAATCTCCTGTTGCTAGGAATCGCAATGTTACAGCAAGCCGTTCATTAACAGGAATAGCTTTTCTAAATGTGGTGTCCATCTTGGTGATTCTCGAGCCAATCAAACTAAGGAGAGTCTCAAAGTCACTGCTCGTCATTCGGAAAAAATTCTGGAAACCAGTTCCACATCGGTACTCCAGATTTAATTTGTCTACTTCGTCCAAAATTAAATCATTCATAAAATCATTGGCACTGTACTAAGTACTTAGCTCTACCACTTTTTAAGCTCGGACGTACCCAAAATCGTCGTTTCCGTGATTTTCTAGCTTTTTTTCAATCATTTTGGTCGATTATAATTACAGCTGCGGCAGCAATAAGCAAGTCGTCGTCGGCACACATCGTGGTTGACTGATAGCCGCACGTATACTGAATTTACAATGTGGACACAATGAATGGTAGTTGGCATCGGCATCTGATTTTGCTATTTGGCAAAGCCGTATGGCATATATCGGCATAGTGTGGACGCGTCTTTATAATATTCAAAACAAGTATGGATTGTAATATTGATAGCTAAAACGTTGGCTACCAGACTTGGTTTTAAAAATATTTTTTTTTTTTACGATGAGTATCACCGGTGACTCAAAAAATATAAGTTTTCTTCGTTATTGAATCCTACATAACTTTAAGAAAACGAAATACCTGAGAGTCACCAGCAACTCACACGATACACACATAATGACGATTTGTGAGTCCCCCGTGACTCTCGTGGTACATAACCAGAGATCGTCAAAATTATGTCTATTGTATCATGGTGTGAGACAACCGTGATACTTATGGTAGCCAACGTGTTAAAAATATATACGGTAACACTCAGAAAATCCACCAGAAAATCGAATTCAACCGCTGAGCCGAAGTCGCCGGGACGAGGATTGATATTCCCTACCACAGTCGGAATACGAACTATCCGTATTAACGCCGCCGTATACATATGTGTGTCACTCGGTATCACGTAACATAGTTGGAAAACACGGTTCGCCCGTATTATCGCCTCAGTGTAAGTGTGACCGTAGGTCTGTAACAATCATATATTATTGCTATGAATATTATATATTACATGTAATTTAAAATGTGAGTTCAACGCGACCATTTATATATATATATATATATATATATATATGTATGTATTAAAAGAATATACTGTATAATTATTATTTTATTTAACTATTGTTATTATTTGTGAAATAAATGTACTTGGTTTATAACCCATAAACACAGCGAGTTATAAATTCCATTAAAATGTATTAATATAAACAGACATTAACTAGTCTTCACTATATTTGTGTACTCTGTAGTCAGTAAAGTTAGTCAGTAGTATATTATATTGTATTAGATATGTATATTCTATATCAGCTTTAGATTCTATATCAGATTTTTTGTGAAAAAAATGTGATACGACTTATGTTTCATACTACAAATTCATTAGCTAAATACTAAATGTATCATGGCCACTTGGCACAAACTACATTACAATCTAATATTAATAATACCTATTTAAATCTACTGCCAAATTTATATTTTCATAAAAATATAAAACAACTTGAAGTGGTAGCTGGTATTTACATAATATATATTTTGTTATAAGTGTTTATATAATTTTATGAAACATCAATCATCATTAAAGTATGTATACGTTGAGAATAACAATTGCATATACCACGTGTTAACGAAAACCATTTAAAATGTATAATTAAATTATCAATATAACTTAATAACCTATACATATTTTTGAATCCTGTTTGCAAGACATAAAATAACACTATTTCATAATCAATCTCTCGCTGATAGAATTCTAAAATATGTTTAGCGTACTGAGTAATCACGTACCTATAGGTAACTAAGCTAAGTAGTTTACCCAGTTTTAGTGGACACACAGTTTATAATATTTTTTTTTAAATAGAAAACATTGGAGTAGGTATGTCTTTAAAAATTAATAATTATGTATTTTCCAAAATAATGCAAAAATGATAAAAAAAAATTGCACAAAGTACAAAATCAATACTATTTTTTATTTATATGCCGTGTAAGTATTTACTAAAAAAAAGATTACAAAACAAATAATAGAACTAATATTAATATTTTATTTGAATTTCACTGTGTAAAAAAATTATAATTGATACCTAATGAAAAGTATTCATACTGACTATTGAGCATTTATTTTTTTAATTAGGTACAATAGAACTGAAAATTTTTTTTTTTTTTTTTAAATAGATATCATTTCATTTGTATGAATTTCAAATATCTAGTAAATTGTGTATTTATTATTCGAGATTTTCAATTAATTAAAAAAAAAAGAAACATGTTAAGTATTGAAATAAATGTTCAATAGTTTGAATAAAAAAAAACTTTTATGATGATAAATATGTATGCTATATATATATATTATTTACCTGTTTTATGAAATGTAATCCTTCTCTTAACTGGTGTCTTTTGTGATACTTTTGATGTTATATCTTCATTGTCTAGATATATTAAGGATAAGTATAATTATCATAAAAGCTTCCGTATATATTTAACTAGGTACAGACAATTTTAGCTGAGTTATAATAAACATACTATTTGCATTAAACATCATAGGGATGGCTCCTGTTGGGAACAGCTCTGGAGTGATCGAAAATATTATCGATCATTCTATAGGCACTGTGCAGCTGAACAGCCAGCGCTCGGAGTGGACTAAATACATATTATTGTCGTGAGACAAATAGCGACCGGCTTATGCGGTTAGGTAGATCAGATGATGTTGGCACTACAAAAATTTACCTTCTCTCGGTTTAAAATAAAATTTAATATTTTGACTTTTAAAAGATAAAAAAACCCAACGTTACAGTAAAATAATTTTTTTTAATTATTGAATGTATTGAATTGTTCATTCATTAAATTTAGCGCTTGATCAATTACTGTATTAAAAAAGACATATTTGAATTTAAGTTCAGCATCTTTAATTGAATTGTCAGGCACCTCGTAGCTAAATGTGACTTTTTGACTCTTTTACGGGTTTTTTAAAATTCTTTATTGATATTGAAGTCCTCTGAAATTTTGTTAGCTGTTATTTTTGCAGAATGAAATCCAGAATTACGATATTTTTCAAAGAATTGTGTTAGTCCTTTTAACAAATTAATAGACACTTCCAGATGCATATTTAATATTTATACTTTACAAACTTTTACTAACAACATTTACTTCCACCAGAGATTCATACCAGATCACTAAACTTATCACATATTCATAGCTATGTAGTTCATTAATAACCAAAGAATGGGATTCAATTTTGGTTTTTGATCATTCATTGTATTTGACACTTCTTCCAAAGCTTCAATTACACTAGGTAATTTAAAACGCAGAGCTTTTAATCTATTTACTCTACACTCAATGTTATAAGTTTATCTTGAATATCGTAACTGAGATAATGATCATTAGTTTCTTTACATTGAATTCGTTTTACATGCTCAACTATTACAGGGTCAAACTTGGCTAAAGTTTCAATGTAACCAAGAAATTTGCCATTATGTTCAGTATAAATAACGTCAGATGACCCTCTAAATGCATAATTGTACTTTGCTAAGTAATGAATGTCAGCCAAAACTCTTACAAGAACATCCCTCCAGTGTTTTTTTCTTTTTCAATTTGGCTTAAGTGTTGTTTATTTATAGTATTTAAAGTTGAAATTTGTATTTTTAGTTCCATCCATGTTTTAACTAGCTGATTATGAGCAGAAGTTCGTTCATGTTCAAATAATTTTTCCAGTCACTTATTCCTTCACTAACCAATCCACTTCTATTATTCAAATTACTTGGTAAACTTGTTCGAAATAGTTTGCAGCAAAAACAAAAAACAGCATCCTTACTGATTGAATAAACAAGCCACACACGATTAATTATTTCTCCGTTAGGTATAACACGGCTATAATAGTAGCTTACGTTAAACTTTCTATTTTTTTTTTCGATCCTCGACCATCGGGCGGCATTTTTCTCCGGGCAAGTCACGGTGTCCGGAGAACAAGTGCCGCCATCCCCCACTCCGGGGCATGACAGAAACCTACGGGTGCCCCAATAGAAATTCTGCCAAACAGACGTCCGAACTAGGCCTTCGGGCCTACTCACGGACATTTTATTATGTTAGATTTATCAAAAATATCAGAAACAAATTCTTGGATTTCCATGTCTGATTGTATCCTTTCTTTATTTTCTGTAATTAGTTTATCAGATTCCATACTATTATCTGAATAAATATTTTGAATTTCCACTTCCCCATATTTATTTTCAATTAATTGTTCATCGTCTATTATTATGTGGTCAGATTCATCACAAATATCAGATACAATTTCTTGAATTTCCATATCTGACTGTGTCCCTAATTTATTTTCATTAATCAGTTTATCAGATTCCATACTATTATCTGAATTATTATTTTGATTGTCCTTTTCCCATCATTATTTTCAATTGTATTTTCTGCATTCGATAATATGGATGTTTCTCTAAGAAATTTATCGAAGGCACCGTGTTGTTATAATAAATATTATATTTTTTTTATCTTGTTTTAATCTTTTTTGATGACCAGATGGATGTTTTCGAAAATTATCACGTTCACGTCGAGTTGACATGGCGAATAATTATTGAAAATTATGAGTCTGATAAAATAAAGAGAAAGAGTTATGCTACAAAAAATTGAATGATAAATATGTTACGGGCAAAGTAAAAAGTCTCGTGCATTGTGCACAATGACCGGACACTGTACACAATGCCCGATTTTCAAGGGTAAAGTTGGAATAAGTTAACGTTGCCCGGGCATTGTATACAGTGCCCAATTAGATTTGGGCAAAGTAGATTAAATATTGAAATATTATATAAAAAATTAAAAATAAAGATATTAAAAAATATTATTAAATATTAAAAATAAATAAAGTTGCACAGCTTTACTATTTAATTAATTTATTATTAAATTACAATTATTATTTATTTGCTTTATTTATTACCACATACACCACTATTATGACACTTTGAGTTGCAAAGACGACCAGATCTTTTACATTTACACCAGTTGGTCTTACACAATGCATTGCAAGTACACCTATCGTACCCTTGGCCACCCAAATTAGAAGATTTTCTTGCCACTTCTCTTAATGAAATTTGTACTGGTGGACCCATGGTTTGGGAAACGCTGACCTATTGTATGATTGTATGAATACCTACATGGCTACATTTCAAATCTTATATCTCATAAGTTATAACTAGGGCTTTCAATCATATTCACTAAAAACTTTTTAAACTCTTAAAACAAAAAACATACAAATGCATATAAATCCTGGCCTTAGTTATATCTTATTAGCACAAGAAGAATATTTATATAATTTAGTTTATTTTGGGTATGAACAATATGAACTATGTTTAAAATGTAGCCAATGTAGTGACACGATATGTGAATAGCTACGCGATTTAAACGTGAAACGCCCGCTAGTGTGCAAACATAGAGAGCCGAGAGCCCATGATAATAAATTTCCAAGATAAAAATCATAATTAAATTATACTATTATAAATATTATTTTAAAACATGGGTGCGCCGTACGCACATATTGTCATCGAATGCACAATCGAAATTTCTATTCCAACAAAACAACAAAAAGTACTAAAATGAGATTAATTAACCGCTCTCAACAGAAAAACGGCCTTGACTTTTTCATTTATACGTATAAAAACATACGTACCTATGTAGGTTTTTGGTGCAAATATTAATTATGAGTATGATAATTAACTACACTTACCACTTACCAGTTACCAGGTCTCAACATTAGTTATGGCATATTGGTACATATTCACGTGTCGACAGGCGGCAAAGAAAACAATTAAATGAACCTAATAAGTTTTATATATTATAAAACGTGGCTTATTCCTGGTCCCCTCCGTCAAGCACCGATAAGATAATAATACTATTATACAATTTTGCGAATAAAACAGTCAACTGGTGAACTGGGGACAGTTTCTTTAACCGACGGTCGGCGATAATCTTAATGACGTAATAGCCAATAGGTACATTCAATTTAAAATCCACGAAGTCAAAATAACTATTTATACATTATGAACCGTTCGATAATGATTAAGATATAATAAATACCAAATATTTTTCAATTCAGAAAAAAATATTCTCATGAATTCTTATTCTTAATAAATTTTTATTTATTATCACAAAGTGTGGTCGTTTGGGTCACACAAAACCAAGATATAAATAAAAAAATGTTGCCGGTATATACTCCGCGAGGCCCTCATAGAAGCGCGAGGCCTCGGGCAAGGGCCCTGCTCGCCAACCCGTCGAACTGGCACTGCTTCTACATGCTGGACTGAAAATAGTTATGACATTGATTCAAAGGAAATATTGGATTGTATCAGGACGTGCAGCCATTTTAAAAATTATGCATGCATGTGTTAGATGTGTGCGCCATAGAGCTGCGTGTCCACCACCAGTCATGGCAGACTTGCCACCAGTACGAGTACAGCCTTATCGACCATTCGCATTCGTTGGTATAGATTACGGTTGACCTTTTTATGTGAAAGAAAGCCGTAGACGAGGTGCCAAGACTAACAAGGCTTATCTTGCTCTATTTGTGTGTCTATCACTAAAGGCAGTCCATTTGGAAGTGGTAAGCGACTTATCCGCGGAAGCGTTTCTTGCTGCCATCGATCGTTTCACTGCTCGTCTTGGAATTCCAGTTGAAATACGTTCTGACTATGGAACAAATTATGTAGGCGCCGCTCGGCAATTGAAATCTTTGTTCAACGAAGCAAAAACCCAGGACACTTTAATGAGTAGGATCCCGTTCAGTGGTATTTTAATCCACCTACAGCCCCTCATTTTGGAGGAATCTGGGAGGCGGCAATTAAAAGTGTCAAGACTCATTTGCGAAAGGCCATCAGTGACCAAATAATTACCATGGAGGAATTGACTACACTAATTATTCGTATTGAAGGAATCTTAAATTCGCGTCCACCCACAGGTGTCTCCAGTGACCCGAACGAGCTATGTGCATTAACTCCTGGACACTTTCTGATAGGACAACCCCTCATGGCAATTCCAGAACCTGATTTTATGGACGTTAAGATGAAACGTCCAACTAGATGACAGCTGATTAAACAAGCGCAACAAAGTTTTTGGAAACGATGGACCAATGAGTATCTTCAGACATTGCAAGGCCGTCAAAAGTGGTTAAGGCAAGATACTAACTTAAACATCAGTGATTTGGTCGTCGTAAAGTCTTCGGGATGGTCATTCATGTCATGGCAATTAGGAAGGGTAATTGAGGTTAATTCAGGTGCGGATAAAGTTGTACGCGTTGTGACGTTGAAGACATCCGAAGGAACTTTGTAGCGTCCAGTGGTCAAAGTAGTGAAGCTGCCTGTGTCCTGATTCCTGATCAGAAGGTTCTTCTATCAACCAGTTTTGTATTTTTTAATTTTTTAATTTTTTATATTTATTTTATGTAAATGGTACAAGATGTACAATTCATCGCTCATTATTTGTATAGTTGTAACTTTTGAAAGTATCCTTTCAAAGGCGGGAGGATTTTGGGTACAGCTCTGGAATGATCGAGAATATTCTCGATATTCTCGATCTTTCTATAATGCACCTGTGTCATTGCGACAGCACTAGAATATTCTAGACGCGGCACCCCCTTCTTCTTCTGCTGAGCTATCCCCAACGGTCCCTATATATTATACGGGCCACCACGACCGTCTGACGGGTTTTTTTTATTCACTGTGACTTATTGCAGTAAGTTCCGCGTCATTTGTGATCTTTTATTTTTACGTTGATATTTGTCGCGTAAACCTTATTATCGGCTGTTGCAGTGGCGCAGTACGTGGTAAGAGTTGTGTTTACTTTAATTTGCTTATTGTTTTTTTATTGGTATAATTTAATTTATAAATATTGTAATTATTATATTGTAATTTCGTACAATTATTATTTTGATATATTTGATCACTTATATTGACTTGGTTATATTTCAAATACATTCTTTTGTATATAGTATATATGTTATATGTATATTTAATTAAACACATACAGTCCACTTGTCGTTATACATATCCATCAAAAGCGTGGTTACCCAGAACAACAATTTGCTAGGGACATCGCTTACATCTCCAGACATAAGCCTGTTATAATTTGGTCTGGTGAAATCGTGTTCATTAAAATGATCTTCACACAGATACTTATTTTTAATTTTTTTCGGCGATAAACCATCTAATGCAATGTTTCCTATAAAAATAATAACTTATTTATACTACATTCATCTTAATGCTTTCAAATTAAAATGTATTTAATTTACCTGAATTAATAATCTATTTTCTACACCAATCTCTATCTGTAGGAAATATACATTTTTTTTTTACAATTTGAACGACTATTTTTGAAAAATTGCAGCTTCCGCCAGGCATATTTATTAATGAATTTAAAATTTGTAACAACAAAAAATTTTAGGAATATCACTATGACGAAATTCACAAAACTAATAAATCCAAAAGTTAATCCTTAACGAATTACCAAAGTTCGTTAAATTATTTTTTAAATACTTACATAGAGAAATTAATAGTTCGTCTTTTCTTCTAATATATATCCGTGTTCTTTTCAAATTACATTTTTGGTGCTCTATGTACAATTTAATTTTACAGTATTTTAAATATGTAGGTACAATAAATGTTATGTATCATTGATAGGTTAGGTAGGCACAAGATATCATGCCACGCCGGTCCACGAACCATGACAGCCCTCATATCGCGCGAGTTCTGGATTGTGGCCATTAAATTTATTTTACACCGTGTTACCCACGCATGTCCGGTCTACGTACGTTTTGATGCTAAGCCACCGCAACCTATAGTGGCAGACCTACCGGCCGCATGGGTATAGCAAAGCCGGCCTTTCGCACGAGTGGGTGTTGATTACGCTGGCCCGATACAAATGCACGAAGTCCGGTTGCGAAAAAGTCGAGTATACAAGGTTAACATCGCCGTATTTGTGTGTTTCTCTGTCAAGGACGTGCATCTGGAAGTAGTCACCGAACTGTCAACTGAAGCTTTCCTCGCCGCTTTTGATCGGTTTGTCGCGCGTCGAGGCCTACCGTCAGACATATTTTCTGATTACGGCACAAATTTCATCGGCGTGGATAAACGGTTCAAATTACTGATCAACAGCCAGGACAGTCATAATGTAATTGCTCAAGTGCGCTCAAGTTGCCGATGGCATTTTAACTCCCCCAGTGCGCTACACTTTGGTAGCCTCTGGGAGGCGGCGATCCGGTCAGCGAAACGGTTATTAGTTCGTACTATGGGCACCCATGTAATCACATACGAGGAGTTTACGACTCTCCTCACTGGCGTCGAAGGCGTACTCAATTCAAGACCCCTGACGCCGCTGACCATCGATCCAGCTGATCTTGATTATTTATCTCCAAGACATTTTTTAATCGGGCAACCTCTATTGGCTCTGTTCCGCCTCGAGTACCGTTCGAGTCACCCATAAATCTGACGACGTTGGTCAACCGAATACCTTACTTCGCTTCAAGGAAGGTCCAAATGGGCTACTGAAGCCCCTAACGTACAAGTCAACGATATGGTAGTGATCATCGACAACCAATCTCCAACGTTGGCAAGGCGCCTCGGACGTATTCTCGAAGTACTATAGTATCGGCTGCTATCCCTTTGCTCGTACCTATCACATATTTCAGCTATAGATGGTCTCTCTATACTATCTATACTCAATGGTACTATGTTGAGCAATGCACAGTAACTTATCTTTGATTGTTGACAAATTTACTATCTTAATTATTTTAGCGATTGTGCGTGGACCACAGATATATAATACAACTAGATAGCCGACTACAAACTAATATTGAAGTCCAGTAAATGGCCGACTTTTCTTATCAAAGAGCCCCTTGTTTACATGATGATTATTGATAATAAAGAATCAACGACTATTTTTATGTAGGTACTGGTACTTCTGTTATGACAAAGTAGTATTTTAATTTGTCGTTATTTATGTTAAATATTCATATGAAAATTAAAATAATAGAAAAAGTTTAGAATATAGGTATTAATTCCAATGAAAAGCCTTTTATTTATTTTTACAATTAATATTTAATACCTAATCAAATTTGAAACAACTAGGTACGTAACATAAAAAAGAAACTTTGGTAGGTAATTAAAACATAGGAACATTACAAATTATTATATATAAGTATAACAAATAAAACTACTAATATTAAAAACTTACTACATGGACATCTTACATAATTATATATAAGAAGTAAACAAACTAAAACAACATACTAATGAAAACTGGTTATTAAATAACATAGGAATAATACACATATAAACATTTTAAAACTTAAAGATTGTTGTAACAAAATAAAACAACCCTTTTATTGGTTCATAAAAAGTATCTGTTTGGTTAATTTTTGTCTGTCACTAACTTCATTCTAAATTTCAGTGGAAAACATTTTTCCAAATGAATGGAGCCTTATACTTAAATATTGGTTGACTAATAGGGAAATTAATATCATTTTGTGCAATGACCCATTGCATGATAAATTGGCTGCATACTAGTTGCGGTCATGACGATTTTTGAGATAAACAGATATAACAGTAGCGGTCACGCCAATTTAGGTAATATCTTAATTGCGGCCATGGCTTTATTAACTCCAATTCCAGGAGAAATTTATTTTATACGATAAACATATTTTTCGATATAATGTACACAGCGTTTATAAATAAAATAGATTAAATTGTATACTCCGATCATAGTTTCGAATATTCGAATAATTTAAACATAAGTATCAACATTTTTAACCATACATGTTGTTATGTAACAAAAACTGTAAAGCATTTGGCTGTCGATGAACTTAAATTGAGCAGCAATTTTAACCTTCATTTTATTTTTTTCCCATCTACTGTGTACACCTGTTAAGTTGTTTGCAAACTTAAAACCCAAGTCGGTTTGCAATCGAAGTAAGTTTTCAAAATAATTCCACTTAATAAAACCACTAGGTGACTCAAGTACCAATGTGTTTCCTAATGTATCCCGAGCTAATTTTAGCATGTGACAAGCGTCAGGTATAATGAAAACTTATGAGTTATCTACAGGGTGCTTAATCTATGGCTTACAATTCTCAACGTTGTTACCTAATTCACAATCAAATATTTTAAATATTGAGAGATTGGTAACTGCTCCATCAAATGTTACCCCCCACCCTCAGTGGCACGAACTATATTTTAAAAGGGGGGGGACAAGTAAAAAGTTATACGGACCACCACCCCTGTTTACAAAATAAAAACCATATATTTTAATAGCTTAGGAGTTAGGAGTTAGGATGGACCGATGGACCCCTACGACCCTACCCACCGAAAAAAAGGGGAGGCGGTCGCCTCTCTTGGGTTATAGGTTCGGTGCCATCCGAGTTCTAACCCCCCATACGCGCAAACCAGAGTTATGAGCAAAAGTAAGTACAGCTTTGACTAACTAAGCTTGACACATAGTATTGAGTTGATTCTGGAAAACATAACCCACCGGTATTTTCCATTTTCCTGTTAGACCGACAAGGATACACACTAATGCTTCAGTAGCAGCAGTTTCTGACCCTTCAATATTAAGCTGTACACCAAAATCACTATAAACTATAAACTTATGTGCTTTTTTTATCCCAGATTACTTGTTTTTTTTTATGGACATTGCATCCAAAACTAAAATGCAATGTCTATTTTCAAGTTTTAAGGTTTTCAAAGCTTCAAAAACCTCAATGAAAAATCTGGGCTCCACATTAACTGTTGAAGTCCAATTTCTTAAGGCAGTTTCATTAGGGAGTTTGAACATTGATCTATAAAGTATTACAAAATAATAGTTAAAAAAAAATTTTAAAAATTAAAAATAATCAATAGAAAACGTATAATTGGTGTTGGAAATTTGTAATTACCAACATGTTTTGATAATATAAATAATGTTATTCATAAAATATAATAATAGCAGATAATTATTATTATATATTGTAAATCATAAATTGTAATAGTTAAGTATATTATTATTTTATTTTACAAACAATATATTTAAACATTGGCTATAATTTCACAAAAGCAATTATTATTCTATTAATATCTAAAATAAAAAAAAATATTTTTATAGTATTCTAATGCTTCATTCAGAATACTATTTTTCATGAATATTCGAGTATTTATTCCAAATACTTTTAAAAAGTTTTTTACCCAAGATTGTTTCTTACTTAGATATTATAGTCTGTTCAAAATAAGAAACGCCTGCGGCGGCCAGCTACTGCGCATGGGCGTGGTTTCACTAAAAGTTCGGCGTTCGAACGATGCCACCACGGTGCGTCGGCAAGAGCGACGTAATTAGTCAATCCTAGACCACTGGCATAGACACTTAATTTAAAATACATTGTATACTCCTGATTGCGTCATGAGGCGATTTATTTTTCGTACGAAAGCGTCGGGTCAGTCGGGCCCGGTCGGTGGAGTGGGGAAAGCAGCTGGAGAATAATGGGCGTGACCTGACCGCCGGCGACGAAAACTGGTCGCCGCCGCAGGCGTTTCTTATTTTGAACAGACTATAGTAGGTACTAACAGACAAAATGTATTTGCCTAAGGCAGTAAGGCAAACAGTAATGAAGTGTAAGAGCAAATTTTTTTATGTCATCGTTTTATCTACATCCGGTAGCCTTTCTTTTTTTATTAGTCAATTCATTTTTCAACATTTTGAGTTGAACGCCTTCAAATTCATTTTCTATAAGATCACATGGATCATTTTCGATCAATCCTTTTTTTTTTTGAATTCTTCCAAAACATCGTTAAGAGTTTTTATTTTAGTTTTTAGTCTTCTTACTTTTTGTTGTATGGTTTTAACTTTGCTTATTAATGTTTTACGAGGTTTAGCTGGACTTTTGATTATAGGTCTTCCTCTTTTTAGCAGCGTGTATGATGACCGAGAAGGGCTAATATTATTTTCAGTTTCAACTAAGACATAAGTAAGTTTTCTTTTCAGTCGCTTACACGGTGCGACTTCAGACTTTTCTACTATATAAGCGTCTTCATGCTGCATATCTATAGAATTATCTTCCAATAACATTGCTGAATCAACTAGTTGTATATTAGTATCTATAGCATGTGTGCACAGGATTTTCATTTGATGCAATTTACTATGTACTGACGATGACGTCCCGCTGAGACATCTAAACACGCATATACACGTAGATATATATAAGTGACTCTGGGGCGTATGATTTCGCCAACCAATTATATTGTGTAGGACCTCAATAGCTATATCGAAGGCCAAACTCCTAGCCTTTCCAAAATATCACCATAGTTGGAATTAGATATACGAAATATTAAATATAAAATCGTAGTATTGACAGGCGTATCTAGAGATATGATTAATGTCGTCGGGTTATTTAGATTACGTATCGCGAATAACCAGGATGTGGACCAACCGGTTGCATGGACGTGGGAAGCTGCGATATTAGAATAATACACGCGTACGCTTTTGCACGACTCGGCCATGGACACATACTTATCTTATCGATAGGAGAGGAAACGCAGGGAGTAGGACTATCTGGACTATATAGGAGAGCCCCGATTAGACCCAATTCAGACGTGAGCCACCAGAGTCAGTGCAAGCACCTTCACGCCAGACACCAGTCTAAATTTAATTATTCGGACTTAAAATATTTTGCAACCAAATAATTTTGTGCAGTAAAAGTGTTTTATTTACATAATAATCAAATAAATATCTAATAATTAATCACAAATTAAGTTCTTATACTTATTACACTCAATCCATCTACCTCAACACCAGTCGTTTGTCCTCCTGTATGCTGGGACGCTACAAATTCCTATGTAATAATGTTGTACATTAATTTTTCCTGTTGTTCACTTAGCAGTAAAAATTGTAGGAACAGCGTCCTTATTAAATAATATATGATTACGACTTGCCACAATAATTTTAAAATCAATTTTAGTAAAATGGTCACTACAGACACTATTATGTTTTGTTTGTACACCATTCTTTAATTTTATAGATTTTAACCATCATTCCTTTTGGCCATCGTCTTTTGGAAATCTATTTAAAACAATACGTTAAATAAATTATATGAAACATAATTTATAGGTAATTTTAACTTTTGTTATATTTATATTTGTGATATTAAATTATTACTTACGAAAAGAAATGAATACCGCTTCCAGTTACTTTTTTATTAAGAAAATTTCCAACAAAACATCTATGCACCTCCTTGAATTAATTTCAAAAAAGAAATTAATTAAAATAAAATAAATTGTAATATTACGATTTCCAAATTTCTAATACAGTATTAAAATTTACAATTTACAGTAATGCGTTAATACGTTATTACAATTTTATCAATTAGAACTATGTAAACAATGGGCCCTTTGATAAAAAAAGTTGGCCATTTTCCCAACTTATAACTACAATATTTGATATCGCTGCTATAAGAAGTCGGCTATCTAGTGTTATTAAATATTTGTGGCGTGGACATTATATTTTATTATAATTTATAGGTACCTAACCTATATTAACCAACCTTTTAGTACACCGTTTGATTTGACCCGAGTATGTTGTATTAGTTTTCGTAATTATACCCGTAATATTCAGTCGGTTAATAACGTGTTTTATTAATTTTTTTTTTCATTTTCATAAAATTATATTTTCCAAAAATTTCGGATGCAAAAAGAAAATGCCGTCAATTGTATACGTCTATACGACATATTTAAAGTTCGGATTTATTCCATCGCAATCCAACATGCAGCTCCCAAAGTATTCTCCAATGAGGCAATGAAACCATCTCGTTTGCAGGAACATTTGCAAAAAGCCGTTGGAAAATCCTTGTAGCACACCATCTGCTTCCATGCAAGTTGAAGCCTTTTTCCAGTTGAGGAAACATGTATGCACAGGTTTTTCTTTGTCCTTCATACTTGAAGACCTTTGACAAATTATGCAATATTTATTTTGAATCCCGAAAAATAAAACTTTTTGGGTTCTACAACCGATTATTGATACCTGTAAACAAATATATAATAAATAAAAAGATTAAATTAATTAATAAAATTAATATATACTATATAAATACTAAATACTAAATAGGTACATTGCACGAACACAAAATATTTTTAATATATAGGTACGATATACCTAAATAATAAGTACGTACGAGTTCTATAATTTTTATATTTCAATATTATTTTCTCAAACTGGGGACCCGAATCATCTAATGATTTTGATTTCAACAAGAGATAGAACAAAAAACGTTATATATTTATTATACTCAGAAGTTTTATAAAATTATTTATCAACAACAATATTAGCATTTTTTTTTTTTGTATCTGTATTCATTTTTAATACAAATATATTTATTACTAATATTAATATTTTTCATTAACCATTTTTTATATTTACTTACTCAATTAAACTAAAATATAAAATTTGAATAAAAAATGTTATATAATATCATCTTCTGAAGGCAAAATAAATAGCTTATCACAGGCGAAGCTGCGACGGGTCAGCTAGTAACATTATACAATTTGTTGAGTAAAAAAGCGTGAAAATTGAATATAAGGCTCCTGATATATTGTTACAATAGCAGTTCAAAAATAATAAAAATACATAGGCACAATGTTTTTTAAAAAAGCATTATAGTTTGAATATTGATAAAATTTATCGACACCTACTTGCCTAACTTTTTTTTCTCTTTATTTTCAATTTAAAAAAAATCAATGTTTTAAATCTTCAAGATCAAAATGAAGTTAAGTGACGTGATGTATGTCGAACCGCGGTGTTTAAAAACTTTAAATTCGACCGTTATATGTTTAAATGTGCGATGGCACAGTGTTGATATTATATATATAGTGTGTAAAATCGGAAGAATGTACTTACTTGAATTGAGATAAAATCTGTCTTATCGCCCTTTTTAAAAACAGGTGTAATAGAGCTTGTCTTCCAGGCTGACGGGAAGACACCTTCTTCTAATGATTTAGAGTATAATATATATATTGGAAAGGATATAGAGTCAGCACAACGAGCTAAAAATTAACCAGAGATTCCATCAGGACCAGGAGACTTAGAAGTTAACCCTTTCAGACCCGAATTAATTGTAGTAGAGAAAAAAAAATTTGCGATTTATATATGTTATTAAAGATACCTAATTAAGATTATTTTCAAGTTTGAAGAGATTTTGACCATCTGGACCAAAAATACAACTATGCACATTATAATGTCCATTGGGCCAATATGGAGATACTTGAGTGCACATTACAATGTGCATTGGACTTTCTAGCATAAAACACTATGCACATTAAAATGTACAAAGGGATTTAGGTGATAAACTTAGTGTTTCAAAAAATATAAAATTTCGTTAATTTATGAAACGAAGACATGTATTGTTTTCTTGTGCACACATAGTAATAAATTATTAAAAAAAAATCGTTTAAAAAAAAAAATATATAATATATTATTGATAAAAAACATTTTATTGATAACAATATTAAAACAATTTCACCAAGCATAAAAAATAAACGTAAACAAATCTTATTTGTGTAACACTAAACATTAATAATTAATAATTAAAAAAATTAAATCAACATTTTAACTAAAAAATACAAAAAAACGCCTACTTGGCAGCATGAAACAAAATTAATATGTTGTCAATTTAATAGGCTTTAAATAAATATGTGTACACTACACAATTTTATTCATGAAATTTACGAAAACAATTACTTTTTTTAGTAAAACACAAATGGGTACCGCATTTTATACAATAAACATGTGTACGTCCTGTACAACCTTCAAACTTGCACCGTATTGCTTCTTTTCGATCATCGTACTCTGGATGGTGTCCGTATTGATCTTTCCTTACTTCTTCGAGCGGTCTTTTATCAACGTTTTTTGGTTATCTAGTTGGAGTTATATTTATTGAATCGGAACTACTGGGACGTCCTCTTCGTTTTGATGTAGGAGTTGAAGGACTACCAATCATAATTAAATTTTCGGCAAGGTGTTGTTTAAAATGTATCAAATCCATAATTTCTTTTGTAGGTTATGTATGGTTATGTTAGTCGAGAGCTTAAGGAGTTGGAATTTTCAAATAGATGACAGGATAAACTACTATAAAAAATATTGGTTTGCTACAGAGATATTATTATCTTTGAAGTTAATGGAAGAAACCTATTGCTGTATAACAACTAATAAATTGTATGAAACAGATCAAATGATAGGAAGTTTAGAAGAAAATCATCTGTTAAAAACCATAAATATAATAATGAATTTTGCTAACCGGATGTTAAGTTGATTTGCATTGTTGTTAGTTGCTTCTAACTATTCATTCCTCAACTTTTCAAATTTGGTAAACCAAGTAGGTGTTTTTTCATGAAAGTTTTGTTTAAATAAAGATTTTGGTGTTTCTGTAATCTTAGATGATACAGATGTTAAAAAAGGTAATATTGGAGATTCTAACCCTGGTGTTGCTACGGAACTGTTGGTGCCTTTTGATGATTCATGTAACAAACCTACAAATTTATTAAAATAGGTATATAAGGATATATATACTTTAAATATACATATTTATTAATCATATATAGAAATTCTAATTTGAATAAAGTATATATTTTTAAATTGTACATATAATACATTTAAGTTTCATTAGTAAATAAACAATAATATTGAAATGATTAAAGTAATTTAAGATAAAATATTTACTTTGTGGTGGAGAAATTGTTTGTAGAGCTGTTGGTGATATGACATTTTCCATTAATATATAATATTGCCATTTTATTCCACCACTCCCAGACTTTTTAGATGCATCTCTCACTTGTCGAAAACGAGTCAATAACCTTCGCCATTTTTCGTCGCATTGCTTAGGGCTCACATTAATATTTTTAGTTTTCATTTTTTTTGATATCACATCCCATTGCTCTAATTTTTTCCCCCTTTTTTAATCTTTTCAAATTTATCATTGCAAGCTCCTCTTAGCATTATTAATAACTTGGTAGCAGTTTATGACCACAAATCTAAGATAAAACACATATATAATCTCAAGTTTAAACATAAATTGTAAATACAATATTTACTTAAATCCCCGGTTTCTTTATCTTGAGTTCCAGCAGCATTTACATCAAACTCCAAAATATTATCGTTTTCCAATACTAAAACAAAAAATAATGGATCATTTTCATATATATTATATATAATATAAATTGGGAATGCGGTATTTAGTTATATTTATTTGAATCTGTTGTTTCTTCATTTTGAATACCAGCAGCACTAATATCAAAGTCAATAACATCGTTTTCATATACTAAAATCAAAAATGATAGTTTATGGGCAGGTTATATTATATTATATTATATTATATTATATTATATTATATGTATATACACATACAAAACATCTCTGAAACATGGAAGTAAGAAAGAAGAGTTAAGCCACCAAAATTAAAGTTAATAAATCATACATGATATTCTAATACTCTAAAGGTTGATTCACACTAACGTAAAATATATCTATGTATAATATAAATATAGATATATTGTACCTATCAAAGGACCGTGACCGTACCTACCATTAGAGTGAATCAACCCTAAATGTGCTCTTTTTTCAAAACTAAAATACCTTTAATGGTTTCTTCAAAATAAACAATTGAAGCAATTTTCATTATAGCAAAATAAAAGTAAAATATGATGCAAACAGAAAAATGTTGAGCTATTAAGAAGAATATTGATTGTTGTATATACAGATGACAGTCTGAAGTCTCTTTTATTTTATAACAATATACCTACAGCAAATTAACAAACATATAGGAGTTATGAATATGCACATGTGGTATTTTTAGTAGGAAAAGTGCATATTACCAAACAAAATAACTAATTTAGGTACTATAATACACAACAAAAATAAACCCAAATAATTCAATACTTATTGTAACTATAGTAAGTTGTACTTCAAATGTAAATAAAATATATTCATTAAGATAGTAGGTACCTAAAAGAAAAATTCCTATCTTTTGTTCAAAAATATTTATTTCAAAATGCATATTTTGTATATTTAATTGCATAGGAATTTGGTGATTTTTTAGAGCTACAAGTTCTCTGCTCTAGCTATTACTAATGAATAGTTTAAGTTAAGACATTATAGGTACCTTGTATGTAGTTATCCATTATATTCTGGTCCTCATCAATATCATTCCAAATACTTGCCATAATGAGTTAAGGCTATATATAATAGGTACTCAGTAGTCGCAAAAAAAATAAAATTTATACGCACAGACGCACCTACCTTTTCAAAACTATTTTATATTAATATTTACTATTTAACATATAAAATATTATAATTTTACACAAAAACAATTATATTTATAAATTCTATGATACTAAAAATATAAATTCGTAAGGGATAAAAAGACATCTATGATAATAGAATAATTAGGGGAATTATTAAAAATTAGGAGGGGGTGAATATGGATTTGTGTTTTTAAACCACCTAGTTATGGTGGTCTAAGAAAAATAAACCAGTGTGTCATATTTTAAATCGGTTTAGTTCAGTGAATTTCTTAAAACCAAACCGCTTTACATTTTAAGGGGAAATTTAAACCGGTTTAGCCTAGCGAATTTCTTGATTATGTGTTTGTTAAAGTATACAATATATTATTATGTATAATATTGTGTAGAAAAATGTAAAGTAGTTTCTTAAAAAAATTCTATGACTATACTGTGAAGAAATATATACATGTATCTTAAGATTATTTAACTATAATATTATCATAATTTTAGTTACTTATCAAGAATTTTTCTATAATTCTGTAGTGTCATCAATTATTGAAAGAATTTAACACATTTTGTTAACTAAAATGTCTTTATACGTTTAAAGTTAGAATATCTAATGATATTAATACTAAATCTATCTAATGAATTTCACTTTGCTTTGAAACAACTTTCAAAATTTAATATTATTCTTAATTTTCAATTTTAACTACTTAACTAATTCCTTTTAGAAAATTTTACATTATGAGTAATCTTATTGTCTAATTAATATTTATGTATTTTCAATAGTATTGGCAAGCATACATTTTTAATTTTATTATTGTCAAAACTACCTAAGTATAATATGTATATATTAATATTTATTATAAATCAAAATATCTCCAAGTGTTCACAATAGTTATCAACTTAGTAATATTAGATGTAAAATATCAGATGTATAAAATAATTTGTATTAAAATATTGCAGCTTATATTATAGGTACATATGTATTTAAATCTTGTGATTATAAAGGTTTCTGAATATTTGTAATTACATAAAGGGATAAAAATAAAGTATATAAAATGTTTAAAATTGAATGTAGATGTACCAGATATTTATGTTACATTTTTATTTCTAGGGGCTTGGATGTTGTTGCAGTAAATATGTATATACTATTAAACTTCTTAGACTTAGTTTTACAAATTATACTTTTTATTCATATTATAGTTTGTTACAGTGTTATAGCTATCTAATAAGATCATGTATACATTACATATTTGTATAGAAACAATTTTAAGTTTGATATGCATAATCAAACAAAATAAATGATGGGTAATTCAATCAATTTTTCAAATTTCCCTTTAAGAATATATGTACATAAGTTTTAAGTTGAAAAACAGAATTAAGTATATTGAGTAAATTTTAAAAAGAAAAAAATTTCATATAAATACAACCTAACTTGAGATTCAATTATCACACAACTAAAATATTTATGGAATAAGTACTATGTAAATATTGTTAACTGACAATAAATTTGAAAAACAATAAATAGTAGTAAATTTTACAGGATCCAAGCCCTATTTATTATTATTATTGTGATTTTAATATTTGGTAAAATCAAAGCTTTAAGTTGTGAAATGGTTATGTTTTTGCAAACATTGTCTGATTTTATAGCATCATTTATTGTTATGTTTTACGCAAAGTTTAATCATTCAATTTTTAGTAAAAATGTGATATTCTTGCAGTTTTTAGAAATTAATTAACATTTATTTATTTTGTTGATACCTACTACAGAAGTAAAGGAATCCAATTATGCAAGTACAAAAACAAATTTTACAGGAGAGATAAAACAAAATAATATTATATAATTTTTGGTAAAATTTCTGTTTTTGAAACTTTTTTCGTTAATAATTTAATTTATAGTAACTGCCAAATAATAAATAATATGACAAATATAGTTGATTTGGTAGGTGTTGTGGTGATACGGTTCTATCGAATCACGGAAAAAAACCAAGGAAAAAAAACAAAAAAAAAAAAAACAAAAAAATTAAAAACCAAAGGAATAAAAGACCAGGGGGAAAAACAAGCGAAAAAAAACCATGAAAATAAAAACCAAATTTTTATATTTTGCCAGATATTATTATGTCACATTTCATTAGACATAAGTTTTAATTTTCTAATTAAAAATGTAGATCAATGATTCAACTGCCCAGGTGTTCTATCTGTTGAATACTTTGGTAACCAAATTTGTAAATTTTGAATAATTAAAAATAATATATATGTTTTTAAATTTAAAAATAATATTTAAATTGTTCAAATTTAAAAATATATGAAACAGCTTAACTTTGTTATGCAATATTTTGGGAGTAGTATTTCCGTGTTGGGGAATTTTAGTTAACATCACTCAATTAACATTCTATATCTTATATCTTATATTTTATACCTATGTATGGCTATAATTTGTGTATATATTGCATGGTCATAAAGGTACAATAGACTCAATAGAGGCATAGAACTATCATTAAGATTCAAAAGGTACTTATACTGGCCTAAAAGTTGTTTGACTTATTTAGACTGTTAAGATTATACAGACGTCAGGCACACCTGCATAATTTTATTGTAGGTATTACCTAGTGGCTAGTTATTATAGAGATTATTTAGTTGTTACACAGTGCCCGAGTAGCAAATTCAGTTCACATTGCGTGCTCTGCCATCAGTAAATGATTGTTAAAAGCACGGTGCAAATTCTCTTCACTGCACAGTGCAGAAGGTTGATTTGAATACCGAACTTTTATACAGAGAACACCGTGCATCATCCGCGCGTGTAAGCGTCAGTACACGGTGCTACTGTGAACATTTTAACCGTGCGTTAATGGTGCAGTTGTCGGTTCAAAAACGGAACCAAGGTGGTTTTTCTGACCGTGCATCATTAGTGAAGAAGTAAATTTATTAACTGTGCCACGGTGTAAAATATTACGGTGCTGTAATTGCTCAACGGTTTGTAATATTACCGTGCTTAGGTTTAGGTATATCTAAATATATATTTTATGCATAAAATATATTTTAAAATATAATATTTTACTATAACATTATTAAAACTAATTTATTGGTAAAAATAAACAAATATATCAATAAAATGCCAATTCATATTATGTTTGACTAATTACCTTATTAGCATAAATATAACATAATATTAAAAAAAAAAATAGTAAAAATAACTTTACACTTATCAATATATTATATATATATAATTATTTTGCATGTCTTAAGTAGTTATCAACTACTTTATGGAATGTTGTTTCATTTTATTGACATTTATAATAATTATAATAAAAAACTAAAAAACTAAAAAAAAAAACAAAAATATGTTGAAAATTGTATGGTGTATATAAAAATCTATATTAATTATTTTATTAAAAAATAATAATAAAAACAAATCATTCTAAAATCAAAACATTCAGTTATTAATTTTATTAATTTATGTTTAGGGGGAGTGGTGTTCTACAGGAGAACCACACAACAAAGTTCTGTTACTTGATGACAACGGGAAAGAAGCAAATGAAAGGATAGTGATGTTTGCAACACATGAAGGGCTTGTCAATTTAGCAAGTTCTTCGAAATGGTATATGGATGGAAACTTTGCTTTGGCTCCAAAACTTTTAAGTCAGCTGTATGTCACACGTGTAGAAATAAATAGAAATTTTACAACATCAGTATACATTCTCTTACAGAATAAAACTTTGACAACTTATGAGAAAATACTCACTACGCTTTTAAAAAAATGTGAAGAACAACATTTATTTCCTGATCCTGTGGTAGTACATGTTGATTTTGAACGTGCAGTTATCACAGCTATCACACATGTTCTTCGACCAGATATACACATTCAAGGTTGTTTCTACCATTTAACTCAGTCGACTTATCGGAAAGTACAAGAGTTAGGGTTGCAGACACAATACAGAGAAGATCAAAACTTAATCGAATTTTGTGGAAAAATGGATGGCTTGGCATTTTTACCCGTTGGAGATGTCAAATATGGTATGGTATATTTAAAAAACACTGTTCCTGAAGAGGCAAAACGTTAATGGCAAGTACAGGCAAGTTATAAATGAAAGTAACAGAATAGTCTTAAGAAACTGCCCCCCTATTTTTCCACCAAACTTATGGAACGTACACAATTCAACTTTAAATGATGAAGAACGTACGAACAATTCAACCGAAGGATGGAATCATAGGTTTAGTAAATTAGTAGGACAAACACATGCAACAATTTGGACTATTATAGAAAAAATAATGTTAGAAGTGGCAGCTGATGAAACAAAGCTATCCCAAATTCAACTAGGAGTACCACAACAGAAAAGACAAAAAACGGTGTACAAAAAAATACAAACCCAATTAAAACAATTATGTGAAGATTATAATAATGGTATACGCGATATTGAAAACTTTTTAACTGCTATCTCATTTACAATAAGGTATCGATAACATACATTTGTATACACATTTTTTTAAATTATTATTTTTACTTATTCGACTGATCACATTTTTATTGGTAATTTTATTATTTTTACTTTATTTAACTGATCAAATTATTTTATTACCGACCTTTTAATAAAAACTATGCCAAATTCAATAAAAAATATATTTTAAAAATTAAATTGAATTGATATTATTTTTTTTTTTTTTTTAACTTAACCGGAGGAGGAAAGATATTATTATAACAATGTTATATGACATAATATAGCAAAATTCAAAAATTTGGTTTTTATTTTTATGGTTTTTTTTCCGTGGTTTTTATTTTTTGGATTTTTTTACTTTGGTTTTTTTTCCGTTTACCGTTCTATCACCAGCATAGCGCGCCCGTTTTGACCGCGTTCACGGTTCTACCGTACTGCTTGTAGTATATTATATGCTCATTGTATTGATTGTATTTATTGTGTCTTATTTGTATTTATTGTAAACTTGTACCATTTATACCGTAGCCATTTTTATTGTATTATATTTTCACCCGTGCAATTATTTCGCGCGTACCGCGCCCCACCGCTCGCGAGCGTTTCGGCGGCGGCTAACAACGCTCTGGTCCGTCTCGAACAATCGCTCGCAACACAGTTTTTTTCCCTACGGTAGTACGGTCTACACGAACGACAGCCCAGTCGCAACGCCGCTCCTGACCTTACGCGTCGCCGTACATTTAATCATTTTATTGTTTTATTTTGTTATAAATATATCGGCGATTCAACGCCTTACCGTGAACCACACGCACGTTGTTCAGTCTCTTTATTTGCCTTACCTTCTGAACAGAGTAATAAAAGTCGGTCGTTAGTGAGAGACGGTTTTTCCTCCACTAACGCCACAGTGTTTATAATAGGCTATCATGAGTTCATTGTCGTATGGAAAAACACATGCTGTTGAAGCTAAGATATCATTCATTGACTTACAATTAAATACTTCAACAATTTTATTTTATATGATTACATCCTGAACCAGAAGATAACTGGACATGTTATTAGGGTTGCCATCATTTCATCAAACAAAACCGGGACAGATTGAAAAATAGTAAATACATTTAGAAATAAAATATCATTAAATTATATAAGCCATTGGGTATGTATTAAAAAAATGACACAATAGGTTATAGTGTTAAAACTTATACACTTTATTACTGTAACATATGAACAATGTAAACTTTTTTTAAAATTTATTGTTTAATAATATTTAACAATATTAAATTCGTCACGAAAATGACATTTTCTTTTTGGTGCCATAATAACAAATAAAATAATAAAAACAAACAATCTAGGCTACGACCTACACTAAAGCTAGCCATACACGTTCCGGTTTGCCGGAGAGGTCGGACTGCACAGTTTAACCTGCACAGTTTTTACCGATTTCCGATGACGACATACACGCCACGATTTGCCGGATACGCAGGACTGCGCAGTCACACGCTTTCCGGCCAAAATAGTCCTCAGCTGCGGGTCGTCGAATGTTCAAAATATTTATATTTTTTCGCCGTTTTTTCAATCAGATTCTTTAACATATTTTTCACATTATTTTTTTAAATTCACATACAATATGTCAGTCCTAGACGACGACGCCATAGCTTTGGTAGGCTTAGCTCTAATTCTTAAAAACAAAAAACAAAAAAAACGCGAAAAATGGGCCAAAGATTGGCTCTTAAAACGAAAAATCTACAGCCATGTCAATTTATTAAATGAATTGAGATTCGAACCACTGGATTTCAAAAATTATTTACGAATGGACGAGGATACTTACCGTAATCTACTGTCAATGGTTGCGCCTTTAATACAAAAACAAGACACTGTAATGCGTAAAAGTATTTCTCCGCATGAGAGGTTAGCAGTTACCCTAAGGTTCCTCGCAACTGGAAGGACTTACGAAGACTTAAAATACACTTCAGTCATTTCATCTCAAGCACTTGGAAAAATTATTCCAGAGACCTGTGATGCTTTGTACCGAGTATTACGTAGGGAATATTTAACGGTAAGTTCTGAGTAGAACGAAGAATGTATTGATTTTACAATGATATGTTTTTTTTAAATTTTTTATTTTTTTTTGTGTCTGTCATCACAAAATTTATCAAAATTATCAATCACTGTAATTAAAAAATTATAAAATGTTCAGTTATTATAACTAAGGATTGAAAATTTAAAACAAAGATTCTCATAAATAATTCATACTGTAACCTAAAAATCTAAAAAATACATAAACACAGTTTTTTTTAAATTAATATTTATTTAAATCTATAATATGTAGATACATTGTTTAGTTTTTATAAAATTAGTTATATAATGAGCAGCATTTTCTGGTTGAGTTTGTTGTTGATTAGTAGCAATATCATCATTTTCTTGATACACGTAGACACCATTTTCAGAAAAAGAACTCAAATTAGAATTTGTACTAAAATTGGAATTTGAACTATCATTTCGCGAGTAACAGCTTGATGTAGTTTCTGCTGCTATTGTTAACTTATGGTTTAATGTCAAGCTACCCATTTCACCCTCGAAAAGGATATCATTCATCAACTTTTCAGCAATGATTCGCTGCCTTTTTTCCAATTCCCTCATTCTCATAGCAAAACCTTTTGCACTAACGTCATACCGATCTTCATCCATTTTCGGTCGTTTAAAATGATCACGCACCGATAGAAACACCTCAGTTTGCAACTTTGCATCGTTTTTTTTGGATTTTTCTGCCCTTGGTGGATTAACGATATCTGATTGCGCAACTGTCGAATTTACTGAGTCGATTCCTTCTACTTCATTTTCCAGATTATCATCTATTCCAATCTGAAATAAAAATGAGATAAATTTAATTTTAAAATTAAATACAATTTTAATTTAATATAATTTTTAATTTAATTTTTTTTCAGTTTCCTACAACTGAGGAAGAATGGAAAGACATTGCACAATTATTCGAGGAACGTTGGAACTTTCCACACTGTATTGGTGCGCTCGACGGAAAGCACATAAATATTGTTCCACCAGCTGGAAGTGGATCCGAATTTTTCAATTATAAAGGCCACCATAGCATGGTTCTCTTAGGTTTAGTAAATGCAAATTATCAATTTCTATTGGTAGATTTTGGAACAAATGGCAGAATTTCTGATGGGGGTGTTCTTCAGAATACAACGTTTTTCGAAAAACTACTAAATGAAGAATTAAACATTCCTTGCGCAGACAACATTGAGGGAAGTTCCAAGAAATTACCATATGTTTTTGTTTGCGATGATGCCTTTCCGTTACGAACTGATATGCTTAAACCGTTTCGACAATCACATTTGGATTGTTATGAAAAAAAAATATTCAATTACAGGTTAAGTCGCGCACGACGAATCGTGGAAAATGCGTTCGGAATATTGGCAAATCGATTTCGTGTATTCCATACTCAAATTAATATTGAACCAAAAAAAATTGAAAAAATTGTAATGGCATCATGCGCATTACATAACTTTCTCATTGTAAATTCTGCTACTTCATACGCGCCTCAAAAATGTTTTTACCAAGAAGACATAGCAAACGGAAGTATAACTACGCTTGGATACAACGTTGAAAATAGTAATATGCACAGTTTACATCGTCGTAACTCGGGGAATATTGCAAATAGTGCAAAACAAGTGCGAGAAAATTTTATGAATTATTTCTGTAATGAAGGCACCGTGCCATGGCAAAATAAGTTTATCGCGTAATTTAGTATATTTATTATAAACGATATATTTGTATATTTGTATTTTTTTTTTATTTGTATATTATTTTGTTTAATTAAATATTTCAAAAAAAATAACCTTAATTGTTTTACCAACCTCAGATATGCTTTCATCTTGTATGTCCAAATTTGATGTTGATCCTCGAGGCGTATCTTGGTCGTTTAAAAAGCTCATCATATCATAATACCACAATTTAGGCCGATAAACATCGTCAGAAGAAGCTCCTGACTTGAGAGAAGCTTCATATTTTTTTTTTCTTTTCGGGCACTGCTTCTTAAATTGTTAATTTTCTTCACAACTAAATCTTTGTTAGCATCTGGTTCAAATTCTTTTAATTTTTCGATTAATGCTTTGTAAGCCGCTTCCCTTAGTGGGCGGTCATGGTAAAGCTTCGATTTTATTTGCCACAGACATGGATATGATTTATATAAATCTATAAATTCTTCCAAATTCCTACGGTTCATTATTATATTATATAATATAATTTAATAAAATATGTATATTATAATATAGTAAAATATGTTAAATAACTTGTAATAAATTGTAAAATAAGTTACATTGACAACAAACAAAAAAAACAAACCTAAACCTTAAATAAACAGCAAAAGTACTATGCCGCAAAAGTGAACCAGCCGGTCGAACGACGGTTATATCAACACACGGGCACACACGATCCGGTATGCCTGTACAGTCATGACTGTACAGGCCAAAAGAATCGTTTTTCAATTGTTTTCCGGCCGCCTGTGCAGTCCCCGAAAACTGCGCAAACTTGTCACACACACGATCCGGTATGCCTGTGCAGTCCGCCTGCACAGTCCGACCTCTCCGGCAAACCGGAACGTGTATGGCTAGCTTAATATACAATATACTACATATTCTACTGTTATAAAAGTCATTAGTCTGCCTCTGATCGAATATAAAAATAAAACGTAAACTGCACAGTGCACACGACTCGTTTGTTGTCCTCGAATATTCCCGATATTATTTTATATTTAGCTTATGGATTTATCAATTATTTGTTGTCTTTAACAATAACATTTTGACTCTCGATTTCAATTAGTATATGAAAAAAAAATGTCAAAATTAAACACTCAACATTTTTCCTAAAACCGGTACATATAGGCGTCCCGAAAACATATTTCGGGACACCGGGACACAAAGTCGAAAACCGGTGACTAGAGATCAGCCCGGGCCCGGGTCAACCCGGACCGGACCGGAAAAAACCCGGACCGGGATCGGGTTAGGTCCGGTCCGGTCACTTGCTTTTATATTCTTGGTTTAGGCGTTTCCGGGCCTGGAAGTAATATAATGGATTAGGTTTGGATTAATCATAAATATATTTTTCACTGGTTTGGTCCGGTCCGGTCTTTTGTTCTTTTGGTCTGGGTTGAAAATAGTATTTTTTTTTTCAATTTATATCTAGTTATTTATTAATAGCATAATATATTCGTATATCTTGAAATAACTTTATAAAATACGGCCATTTCACTATTCGTGTATTATCGGTTATTAATATTATTTTCCTCCGGGCAGGAAATTGTAAAAATAAACGTTGTTTACTGTTGAATAAACCATACTATCTAATACGATACACAATATAATATACTATATATATACATTATACAATTAATAATACTGTGAAATGTGAATGTCTAAAATTGTTTTATTTTAATTCGCTCGTTTGTCGGAGAAGCATCGTATCTGTATTTGATTGATCCATTCCACGAACATAAAAGTAAGCATAAGAATTTAGTAATTACTACGAAATTGTTATTTCAAGTTATAGATATTAGTAGGGCTGGGATTTGTATGTAAATACATAATTTTATTGTAAATGATAAATTCGTTTCACGTGATTTGCAATGAAAAAAGACATATTTTATTTTACATATTTTGGAAAATGTCTGCTTTTTATTACATATTACGTAAATTTTGACGATTTCGGTGATTTAATTCATACTTCGATAATAGTACTCGTATAAATTGTAAGTGTATGCAATATGCATAATATGGGAAATAAGTATTAGTTAAATATTAATAACTTAATTATAGTTTATCTTATTTGTTTCTGTTCGATAACCATACATTAATATTATTAGATTATACTTTGTATTCAACAATTATTAGACAAAATTGAAAATATATAATTTACAAATTTTCAGCAGTGTCAGACGTGTAAATACTTGCGTTCGCATGGTTGTGAACATATCTTTATATTTTATATTTTTTTTAATTTAATTGGTTAGAAATTAAAAACAATTAGGTAATTGTATATTATTCAAAAATTATTTAGAATTTAATTTTAATTTTACATCAAGTTGACATAATTTAAAATTTTTCTTATTACATATTTTTTGTGTGTAATAATTCAATTTCTATAAAAAAATACCTAATGTTGGAGCATGTTTTAAAAAACTTAGTTAATTTAAACATTTAGATATTTTTAGATTTCAAAATTTCAAATGGAATATTAATCATATCAATAATAAGTAGTAGGTACTAGGTACTCTAAATTTTTTTTTACTTTTTCAGTATACACAGAAATATATTATCACCTAAATTAAAAATTATAAAATGTGTAAGTTTGGTTCAGCCCATGATAAGTTATGGGATACACTTTTCAAGAAGTGCTTACCATATTCACATTAATAATTAATAAATTAAAGTTAACTATGAATTCACTTTTAAACTTATATTTTTCAAACCAAGTCTATAACCTAGTAATATTTTAATATCTTAATAATTAATGAACTGTCTATCTAATTTGGATAATTGATACCTACATTGTATTATAAAAAAAATATGTATGTTTATTGTTAATGTTAAATTATAAGGAATTAATA
This sequence comes from Diuraphis noxia, assembly GCF_037042655.1. NCBI lineage: Eukaryota > Metazoa > Arthropoda > Insecta > Hemiptera > Aphididae > Diuraphis > Diuraphis noxia. The sequence goes on along the minus strand of NW_028301711.1, from coordinate 91,542,847 downwards.
AACTACTTGTGCTACTAGATATAATAGTTTAATTGGGATTATAAACCTTATATTTTACACTTTTACATTGAGAACTGAGTTCAATAAGTTTTATCCGTTATTGGCTTTTTGTAAAATGTGCACATGCCACATGGTTTAAAATTAATATATCTATTTTTAATAGTTAATAACTCTTTTAATTTTAAGCATTACCTACATTGATAAAATAAAATTCAAGGATTTAATAATTTAGTAATATTTGTATAGGTTTTATTTGCATAGGTTATATTTAATTTGACTAAAAACTATTGTTAATAAAGTTTTTTATAAGTAGGTACCTAATAGTTAAGTAATATTTTAGTTATTATGTCATATTATCTGTCATATCTTAACTCTACTCACACCACAGCCACATACTTAAGTGAGTAGAGGAGTAGACGTATGTTGTAATAAAGCATGTTGTCTCATTTGTACTAACATTTTGTTGGTACATAAAAAATCAAATACCAAAATACCACCTAGTACCTACTACCTACAATACTCAAAGTTTTTACTGCATGTTTTTAATTTTTTGATGCACAAGTGCTAAAGTGCATATTGTTTTTAAATGAATGCCTATTTGATGATTTTTTAGTACTCCTTACTCTAATTATAATATATAATCTGAGAACGAGAGAATAGGAATACCTAAGTGAGTAGAAATACAAACGTATAGCATATGCCCTATAGGTACTATCAATGGTAATACATAATATTTTATATTAGTTAATATTATGTACGATTATAGGTTTGTCATTTTGTACAATTTTAGTTCCAATTGTTCTATAAATATTTAATTTACACAATTCTGATGTTAAAATATGGAAGTTAAATGGAAGTTGATGAGTCGAAATCTAATTCTGAATGTGAAGCAGACATACTTCATCAAGTTGAAACAAAAATAAGGATAAAAAAAAAAATATTGAGTGGAGAATGTATTTTAATGGACAAAAAAGGTACAAGTGCCGTTTGGGAGGTTTTTAAAAATGTGGTTTATAATAATGATGAAAATATATTTACGGGTTTTGTTGCATGTACTAAATGTAAAGCGCCGTTTAAGTACAACCATAGTAGTGGTACATCAACATTAAGCAGACATAAATGTGTAATTGTTAATACCAAAGACGGTGCTCAAGCCAGTATGGATTCTTTTGTGTCTAAAAAATTAAAAACTTTTCCTGATAAATTAAAATCTGAATGCATAGATCAATCAGTAAAGTTTTGTAGTTTGGACATTAGACCACTGTCTATAATAGATGGTTCTGGTTTCAAAGAACTTGGACAATTTTTAATAAAAGTTGGTCGTCAATATGGGGATGTAGATATAAATGACTTAATCCCACATCCGACTACTGTGTCAAAAACACAATAAAAATTGCTGAAAATCATAGAAATACACTTTTTGAAAATATTGTACCGTTTATACAAGACAAATGCTGTTCTATGACTACGGATATGTGGTCCGATAAATATAAAAAACGGCACTACATCACTATTACTGTTCATTATATTGATATAAACTGGATTTTGCAAAAAAATGTACTACACACTGGTCAATGGCCAATATCAGAGAAAAAAATGGCAGAAAATATAAAAAAATTCAATTAGTACCTACTTTTTTAACAAGCTTTGAATCTACAAAGTCTCAGATTCCTAATGAATTAATGGAAAAAATCACATTTGTAACGGACCAAGGACCAAACATGACAAGTTCAAGTGGACTAGGAGCATACAACAGATTAAATTGTTGTGCTCATATGCTCAATACCGTATTGAGACATGTTTTTGAACCTAAGTTTTTAGATGCTGAAGATGAAAGAAATAGGAAATTGTTGGAGCCCGTTACGAAACTTCTGTCAGGAGCTAAAAGCTTTGTAAAATACATGAAAACATCTGGAGAGGTAAACAAATTATCTAAAGGGTTAATTCAAGAAGTGGAAACTAGGTGGAATACTAGGTTGGCAATGCTATATAATATCGATACACGAACAGTGGGATGAAATAATTAATGAATATGGTGAAGATTTTTGGCGACTTCAAAATATAGATATCGATTTACTCAAACAAATTACTGAATTTTTCAAACCATTTAAGACGGCTTCTGATGAGTTGGAAGGAGATATTAACCCTACTATACACAAAGTTCTCTTATACAAAGTTGTTCTTGAAAAACACATTAACAAGTACTGTAATTTGGAAGAAGACATGTTTAATTCATCGGATGAATTAAATTCTATATCCATAACTCAAAAACTAGGAATCCGCGCTAGAGAAATGTTTAAGAAAAAATTTATTATAAACAGAACACATGAAGTTGCGCGTTTTCTATGGCCTAATTTAAAAAAACTAAAAATGGTGTCAGACGAGAGTGAAAGGAAAAGAATTATGAACAATGTTAAGTTAGAGCTTCTAAAAATAGAAATTGAACAAAAAGAAGAATATACTGAGACTGAATCAATCGAAAACCCTGCCCTGAATTCATCGCAGTTTTCTGAATGGGGAGATGATGTACCACAACCAAAACAGTCGTATGAACAAGAAATAGACAACTATTTAACCTGTTTTGTAGGTAAAAATGTAGATATCGACATACTCAATTTTTGGAAAAGTCAAAATGAGAAATTTCCTCTACTTTCCCGATTAGCTGGTCGAACTCTCTGTATATCAGCATCTAGTGCAAGCAGTGAACGAGTTTTTAGTGTTGCAGGGAGAATAATTGAAGAGCGCAGAAGCCGTCTAAAAGGAGAAACAGTTGACTCGCTCATATTTCTACATGACTACTCTAAAAACACATATGTTTCATTTTCCTAACAAAATGTATAATATTACATTTTTTTATAATAAAAGTAAATAAAGTGACTAGGAGTTTCTAGTGAGTGGTACTTTTGAGTACTGACTATAATCAGTGTTCGTTTATTGTTAATTAATAAAATAAAATAAACAATTGGTATTCTTAATCAATTTCATGATTTTTTAATTTAATAAATAATTACTGTTCCTACCTCCTATCTCTAACCTAAGTAACAAATAATAAACAAAACTCAATAAATAACCATAAACATGAAATTATATTAATGAAGATTTCAATTGCATGTGTTTAAATTATTGTAAATAGTTATTTATGGGCCAGTGGTAATATTTTAAATTAGCAACTATAGGAAAACTGAGTAGACAATAGACTCGATCTAAGTAAAATAAATAACCCGAGTGGAAGTAATGCGAGAGCAATCCGGTTAAACAAATCGTCTTAAATATTTGGTCCGATCCCATTTTTATAGGACCGGGCTGTTCTCTACCGGTGACAGTCCCGGTTTCCGGGACGTATGGCAACCCTGCATGTTATACTATTGTCTTGTGTTACTTTACTTCTGTGGTATAATAATAATAGTAATACAATTCTCACATGAATTGTCTACAGTTTAACAGTTAAAAAATGACTTCTACATTTTTTCTGAAACATACTTTTTTTTAAATGACTATAAACACGTTAATTTTAGATTGAAAGCAGATTTCTGCGAATAATTATAAACTTTTGGTGTTTACATAAATTAAGGTAAAAGTACTCAAGTATTTTTTCTATTAGAGGAAATAAATTATAAATATAAGGTAAAATTATTTGTTGTACAATTTATTATTACATATAAATTACTATATATTTATAATAAGTGTTCAAATTGTCTTCCTCTTTGATTAAAACATATATTTAATCTTTTTTTAAAGTTATTTATACTGGCTGCTTTATTACTTTTGGTGGAATATTCTTGCATTCAGTTATAGTCCTCTCCTTAAGTTCCATAATGTCTCTTGGTGGAGTTAAATATACCTTTGTCAAAAAAAAAAAGAATGGTATGTATTTAAAGAAGTGTTATACTTTCAATTACACAAGTTCTAAATTATATTTTGATTATATGAATTATGAAAAAAAGTGTAGAAAATATGACAATATCTATGCTTTAAATTAAATGTTTCAATATAAATACATATACATATTGAAAAGTCATAGTTAAAATGTATTTTTTGTTTTGTTCTACATATATTGTAATATTAGGTTCATAAATTATAATTTTAACTTGCAACTCGCTTCATTACAAATTTAATTAAATCAACTTTTTTATATTACAAGTGTATTTAATAAACACAACAAAATTCTGATGTTGAATACCTAACTTATTTTTTAATATCCCCATAAAAAATAATCTAAGCATGTTATATCTGGACTTCTAGGCGCCCAAGGTATGATTTAGATGATTTAGATAGAGCTATGGATTTAAAAAAATACTGACCACTGTAAAAATATGGACCTATTAATTGATCGCACACCAAACATTTACTCCATGAAAGGTTTGAAATTTAGATTCTCTCATCCAATGAGGATTTTCATCAGTCCAGTAATGAGCATTATGACGATTCAGGATTCCATTTGTCATGAATTTTGATTCATCAGTCCATAGTATACTATTAAATATTAAAGGTTCTAATTCTTTTTTATTTATTAGCCATTGAATAAAACTCAATCTTCTATCAGTATCACCAACTCTTAGTTGTTGTACTAAGGTAATTTTGAAGGGATGCCATTTATGTTTTTTCAAAATTCTCTGTATACGACTGTATGAAGTATTAAAATATACTGAAGCTTCCCTTATTAAAAAATGTGAATTTTCAAAAAAATACTTAAATATTTGGTTTTCAATTTCTTCGTTTTTAGTATTTTTTTTTTTTTTTGTAGATCATGCTTACTATTAGGAAATTTACCTTTAAGTCTTAAGGAATCCACTAACCTTTTGAACATCATGTGTGATGGTATACGTCTATCTGGGTACTGTTCCCTAAATGCTGCCACAGAATGTCTACTATTTTTTTTACACTCATAAAATATTTGAACCATATCAGTTTGTTTTTTATAAGAAAAATTAACCATTTCTAACAAAAATTATACTAAAACTTAATATGTGTGTATTACCATTGAGTATAGATAGTATAGAGAAACCATCTCGCCTATATTATGATACGTAATGAATTAATTCACCGGAATGTCAATAGGGCGCGCACCGTGTTTTAATGAAATAAAAAAACTAATATCAATAATAATTATTAATTGTAATTATGTTATAGTGCATATAATTATATTTGATTTTGTAGACATGCAGTTGATACCGCTACGTAATTAATGTTTCATCACTATCATATTCTTTGCTGTTCAACGTTGCCTAATTTAGTCATAAATAAACGTTGCCATTTGCAACCTAAATGTATGAATTAATAATTACAATATTGTGATTTCCGTCTTTCCGATCTGCGGCAAGTTGCGGCCACCCGACCGCCCTTGCTATCACGACGCGCGTTGTGAAGCGTAAAGCTATCCCAATTCTCGATAGTCGATATTTTGTATTTGAATAAAATAACTTTAACATTATAATGTTTTATAAATATATATATGTAAGTCAACTACAAACAATTTTTTATTACCATATTGATATTGTATACGATATTTGAAAGAAAACTTACCTACCTTTATGCCAAATTTCACGTTTCTACCTATACGGGAAGTATCTTATAATTTTGACGATGAGTGAGTCAGTCAGTCAGTAACAATATTACAAATTTTGACATCTTCCCATTTTGGAATGGTACAATATTAAGGGCTCATATTCGTACAGCGTCCTATACTACTTAAGATTAATTTGTGTTTTAAATTTCAAAAGTTTATCTTAAGAGGAAACAAAGATATATGGGTTAGAAAAATTGGTTCGTGTAAAGATACACTGTCATTGCTGGAACTTGGCCTGGCGCACTGCCGTGCGCTCAGATTTTGTTTACTTACTGACATTTATATTTATTTTTATTAAAATAAAATTTGCGCATAAATTAAAACACATTGTTACAACAATCTAATATGAGAGTTCTTTATTAAGTAATGCACTTTTAGATTTTGAGCGGAGCGATGAATGTATTGATTTTACAATTATGTGTGTATTTTTTTTTGTGTGTGGGTGTGTGTACATGATAAGTTGTCGAAATAATGCTTCGATTTTCAACTTCAGTAGCTTTCCTGGTTGGAAAGTGAATCTAGTTGGTACATTAGGTAGGTCAAATTTTTAAATTCCCAGTAGTTTTCAAAATCACCGGGAAAAATTAAAAATAATTAAGGAAAAACGGATATTTTTACACAAAATTAATTCTGAGAAAATTGAATTTTGATATATTGGTGTAACTCTAAGACAATTTGTCACCATAGACTCATGAATTGTTCACTGAATGTTAATGCTAGTATTTTCTATACTTGATACATTTTTCAAAATATTTCAAATCTTTTAAGTTTTTTAGTAAAAAAGCTTCAAAATTTAATACAAAGCTTCTAATATATTGTCACAATTGTAGTTAAAAAATATTAAAAATACTGTTTAAATAAAATACTAATATACTAATATAATACTGTTTTAATATTAGTACTTTAAATTATATATACCTACTATGAATGACTGAGGGGCTGCGCCTGTTTTACAATAGTTCAACTAAGATTAAACCAAAAAAAAACGGTGGGTTAAGCGTAACCGAGGTTTAAAATATAATTGTAAATCCATCACTGAGTGAGTCGTGTGCATAACATAATGAATCTGATTGATTAATTTGGAATTTATTTTATAAATACCTATGTTTTTTTAATGAAATAATAGTATTATAATTAATAATGTATAAAATTATAAAATATCCTAGACTAACAAACAGTTTTTGCTATGTTACGCACTTGTAAGATGGAGACAACACATGCGGCCTTTTAACGAAATACAATGACAATCAATAAATAATGATATTATCAAGAATTTTATTGTAACATTAAGCTATGGAAAAACTCGAAGCGTTATTAATAATCTACTCCGGAGAGAGATTAGGGATTTTTATTGTTCGTATAAATAGAAATACCCATGATAAATTAAATGTAAATACCTAATGTGCGGCCGCAATACAACAACCAATGGACTGTGTGCCCACTGTGTCTGTGTGAGTGGCACTAACGGCAACAGTCGTGTTTAACTGTGCGTTGTGCACTTGTGCCCCTGTTGCTTTACTTTCTAGTATAACTTTGAAGGTAACTAGGTAAGTTTTAAGTGTTTACCTATTTATTTATTTTTTATTTTAACCGATTAAAAACTATTGATATTGTAGAATACTATATAGAATGTTATAATGTAATCCTTATGCACGGTTTTTTGCAGTGCTTTTGCATTGTTTTTTTCAAGACGACACTCATCAGTCATCACTTATTAATTTATTATTAAAAGTATTGTCATTTTAAAACTAGATTTTCCTTTTTGTTTTTATTTAAAAATTTACAAGTATAAATCTTCATAAATTACATAGGTACTCCATTATTTTATCTTATTTTTTAGATTTAACAATTTTATATTTAATAATTAAATTTTAAATTTTAAATATGTAATTATCAATTATCAAGATTTTAAATACTTAGGTACCTAATATAATACAATTAAGATGTTATAAAAATCAACATTTTTTAATTAAGTAATAATTACCATAAGTGGATTATTTATTTATAATATTTCTTATTGTTTTTGGTATATATTATACATTTTTATTGTTGTATTCAATTGAATTTTTAAATAGAAACTGCTGAATATGAAATATTGTTATGGGCTTCCTTGTAAGTGTTAATTTTGTTGAAACTTAATTTAAAAAAAAATCATTTAATAACTCAACACATATTTTAAATTTAGGTACCTATTCGAAACATTTAAATAACAGATCATTATTAATTCCTAATATTTGTATAATTTAATTAATTTTATACTTGAAGTATGATAAATAAGAATAACAGTATAAAAATTATTAACAAATAAAATATAATTATGATTTATGATAATAACAAGTAAATAATAGATATAATTTAAAAATTAATATTTAATTAAACTAGAATTGTATTGTATTTAATAACAATATACTTATATACCTAATAATAACAATTGAGTATAGGCAGTAAATGTATTCTAAATGATAATACAAATATAATTTGGTATAATAATAATAATAATAATTTTAATGAAATATACCAATATAATGTTTGAATTTAAAAAATATATGAACAACAATTGAAAAATCTTTACTTATGTCGAAGTATAATTAATTTAGAATTTTGTTTTCCTTTATTTATATTTTTTAAATTATCCATAGACCATTTGCATTCTTTATAAATTCTAATTGAAAATAAATTATTTAAGATAAATTTTTTTTCTTTTTGACATATATTTTCTAATAAACTGTTTTTTATTTTTTTTTCAGCCATGTTTACTAATGTAGATACCAAAGTTTTTTTCCATTTTATATCTTCATAGTAGTTTTGAAAAATCATCAGACTTTCTTGTACAAAATCTACTAATTCTTTAGTAGGCGCCTTTAAACCTACATCTGTAGATGTCCATTCAATATGATCAAATGTCTTGTGTAGAATAAACAATTGATCTTTGTCATCGAGGCTTTTATTTGTATCAACTAATTGGTTGTAGCATTTATTGCATTCAATTTTTTTAGCACATTTCATAGCTAAATATCCTGCATAATATTCTAAGGAACATTTTTCTAATGACAAAGAAGACATAGGTATTGATTCATTTTCTGTACAATTTAATGTATCGTCTGAATCACTGGAAGATGCTATGGAAGTAGTTTTTGGAATATCCACATCTTTATCCTTTGGTGTATCATCAATTTGTAAGTCACTTATTACTTCTGGTGTTAAAAAATTGTCTTCGTCATCCTCACAATTTGATTTTTCAGATGCACAATTTAAAAGACTAAAAGAACAAATACTTGCAAAACCACATCTGAATGATTTGCAAGTAGGATTTCTATTGTATCCACAGCGCTGTCTGAAAATTGAAAATAGATTTTCCAGGGGATCTTGACACAGTCTATTAGTCAATAGGAAGTATTTTGTTGGTGATGGACTTGTATTTTGTTCATGTTTGTAAAGTTCCAAAACTGCATTCAAAGACCAAACAAATCCAGTGAAGCATGGCGGAATATTGTTTTTGGTATTTGACTGATTTTTAAAACTCTGTTTTCTAATATTTTTAAAAGTATCCAATGCTTCATAAATAACTGTAAAACCTTTTACATTTTTTTCACTGAGTGGTTTTCTATATGGATTTTTGTCTTTTAAATGTTTACTGTTTAGGACATCAAATAGATTGTTTAACTGAAGGAAAAAATTAGCTGTATCTTGTGCTGTGTAAGAAACTAATTCACCTGTTTCCATGGCAGTTTTAATTGCTGTACTCACAGTATTGCTGAAAACTTGTAAAGCTAATTTACAACTCATTTTCTGCCATGGATTCGGATTCAAATGCCGTTGATCAATTTTACACATTGCTCTTGTTGTTTTGCTACATGAGTCAATTTTATATGTTTCACGGAAATCATTGAAACATATTTTTTTCTCTCCGTTATTTACTGTTATTATGATATTTCCTGTAATCAGATTATTTCTAATGCTTTTTATCAAATGAGGAATATCATACATTAAAAAAATTTTTTTGCAGTTTATCAATGCAAACGGATTTTCAGGAGTTCCGCCAAGTAAGGAAAACATTTTGCGGTTATTTGTTCCTTGATCACACGTAATTATACTTGGCGAAAATCCAATTTCGTACAGTTTTTCTATGCTACTTCTTACAATGCTGGCCATTTGATCACCAGTGACTCCAGAACTACTAATGAAGTAAGCAAAAGGTAGTTTCCATTTGTTGTAAAGTCCACGGATCATTACTACAAGAACAAGTTTTGCAGACTTTCCTGATCTACCTAAATGCCCTAGATCTTCATAACCTTCAATGAAATCTAAGGATTTATTATACTCTAGACACATTTTTATTGACATTTCATCAATTAACACAACACATTTTTTTTCTTGTTCAGACATTACTTTTGTCATTAATGTCAATTGAGAATTATATTCTGTTACAAACCCTGGCAAATACATTAATGACTTAAGCCATCGTTGTATGGTAGTCACACCTGGTAGAACTATTTTGTTTCTTCTCATAAACCTATATGTTGATGGGGATTTAAAATATATAGATGTAGCAACATTTTTCTCGGCTTGTGTCCATGGTTTTTTTTTGGTATGCAAAAGCTGCATAGTTACAAGGGCTTTTGAATTTTTCGAGCTAAAGACAAAGTTATTAAACAGAGTATTTGGATCTACATTTTTTTTTGTTTTTTTTGGAATACGCTTTTTGCTTAATCAGACGTGATATTTTAAGACGCTTCTGTGCCAATAATTTTTTTTGTTTCATGACTATATCTAAAAGTTTTTCATATTTAATATTTTTTTTTGTTTTTTTTGGACTTGGTAATTGTGTCAACTGTGACACATATTTTTGTGTACTTGGGGAAACAGTTTCAAAATTATGTGTATGCTCATATTCTTCATCAATAATTTCTTTATTTCCTTGCATCTCTATATTTTTTTCATACGTTTTTTTGGGAATTATTAATTTCAGTTCTTTTGGCGAAAAGTCTTGTATTAGTTTATCACCAAAAGGACTCTTATGAAATAAATTGTGTTCTCCTATAAATAACAATAATGTAATTTTTGTTTTATTGGAATTTTTATATATGTACAATACTTAATTACAAGTAATTTGTTTTAATTTTTACATAAATTTACTAATATATATTTTGTGTCCTCTGTAGTCAGTAGTGTACTAAATATTAAGCAAGTTACTCATACTTTTGTATCATATTTTGTAAGCAAACTGTAATAAAACTAATATCTCATACATATTCTTTAGTTAAACTTATTATGGACACTCGGTACAAACTACAACAGACTCTAATATTTAACACTAGTAAATATTGTTGGATTCTAATCATAAAAAATTAATAACAACTTTAAGTGGTACTAACATATTATTTTGTTATTAGTGTTCGTATTTTTAAAAAATTTCAATAATAAAAATATGTAGACTTAGAGCAAAATGGTTAAATATACATCAGTACAGTGGCATATTTACAGGAGGGGGGTCCATGGGGTCAATCACACCTTGGTTCTACTGTTATGAAAATTAACTAAATGATAGCCTAAGATAATAAGTAATAACGATGACGGACAGTTTCTCTTATTAATTTATAATGTCTATTCATCGGAATATACCCATCAATGTGGTTGCAGTGAATAGTGAACTAGTGAACAGCTTATATAATTTGTTAGTTAAGTATGGTTATTATTATTATTATTATAAAGTTGATGATATAAATATATTATATTATATGAAAAAATTAAAAAATTAAAAACTCAAAAATGTTAAAATGTCTTATAAATAAATATGGTATAGGTACTGAATAATGAATACAAAGTAATTGTGAGAGAGGTGATTTATCTGATTTTTCTAGACCCTCCCCATGATAAATTCCTAAATATGCCACTGCATAAGTAGCATAATATTTGACTTAGTTGTATGGAGGTGAGACACTAAAATTATTTAACACAAGCTTAAATTCTACCATTAAATATAGTATAGATACTAGATAGTATACTATCTAAACTCAATGATTCTACCCTATTTATTTTATAATGAACTGTTTTTATTTTTGTGTCAACTAGTAAAAAGTCAATATGATCTTTATTTATATACTGTGCTGTTATGGGAATCATTCAAATCAAATGAAGGTTCCAAAAAGGAAATAAATCAATAGTAATATCTTATTTTAATTTAATTTAATAATGCATAGAAGATGTCCTTATAATAATGAAATGTATCCAGACTGACTGCTGAGTACTTTTAAATTACAATAGATTAACTGAAATCATTATTATTAGTTCATTAAAATATAAACTTTAAACGTCTAATAAATTTTGTATTTATTAATCAGTGTTTAAAATTGATTTAAAAAAAATTGTAAGTAGAGCTTTTAAATACTTTTTTAATAGTTCGAATGAAAAAAAAAAAAATTTAGAGACAAGTAAACTAAATTATTTAGTTTAAAATGTCATAATATGATCATTGTGTCATAATATTATGTCAAACCAATAAAGAGACAAATTAATATTTAAAAAAATGATATCAAGTTTAAAGATCACTAATTAGCAAATAACATTTAATTTTAAGTCTATTCAGTTATTTTCTTTTGAATGGTTAGACCCAAAATCATAGTGTATTATGTATTTAGTTATGAAAAATATTAATTGATATAAATGTGTATGCGATATATATTATTATTTATTTACCTACCTGTTTCATAAAATGTAAGACTTCTTTTTACTGGTGTCAGGAAGTCTGTAGTTTGTGTTTGAGACACTTTTGATGTAACTTCATTGTCTAAATATATTATTTTAAATTACAAATTATAAAAAACTTTGTATAATATATTTGACTAAACACAATTTTAATTGAGTTTTAATACTTACTATGCGCATTAAACTTTTTAGGAATGGCTCCAGACATAAGCCTGTTATGATCTGGTCTGTTGAAATCATGTGCATTAAAATGATCTTCACACAGATACCTATTTTTAATTTTTTTCGGTGACAATTCATCTAATGCCATGTTTCCTATAAAAATAATATCTTATTTACTCTGCATTAATCTTAGTCATTTCAATTAAAATGTATTTAACTTACCAGAATTAAGAATCCATTTTCTACATGTCTCTGTATCTGTAGGAAATCTGTACATTTTTTTTTTACAATTAGATCTATTATTCTTACAGTTAGAATAATTACAGCTTCCGCCAGGCATATTTAGAATTTGTAATTACAAAAAACCAACAATTTAAAAATTTCACAATTACAGCACAAATTAAAAAATTAAAACTAATAACTTAGAAGGTAGTAAAGTTCGTTAAATTATTTTTTAAATACCTACATAGATAGGTATTTAATTCGTCTTTTCTTGTAACATATAATATCCGTGTCCTTTTCAAATAACATTTTTGGCGCTCTATGTAAAATTTATTTTATGGTATTTTAAATATATACAATAAATATGTATCATTAATATGGTCATACTGCATTTGCTATCCGCGACAAATTAAGGAATGCGACATCTATCGGCTGCTATCCCTTTGCGCGTATCACATATTTCAGCTATAGATGGTTTCTCTATACTATCTATACTCAATGGTATTACATAGTCGTGTAAATCAAATGTCCAGATAACTACATACAAATTGAATGCCCTGTTTCAATAAAACCATGATTACATCATTGATTATCTCCTACTGTAAAAACTTAGATATGACTTTCATATGAGCACTTGCTTACACTCTTCATAAGATAAAATAACTTTCCAATATATATTGTAAATAAATCTATTAATAAAATTAATTTGTTTTTCTACAATTTTTCCACTGAAAAGTTTTAAAAATGTATTAATGTAGGTTTGTTTTATAATAAAAACTTCTAATTGCAGATTAAAGTTCTAGTTATTAATATAAAATAATTAACTACTGTCAAATAAGTCATAAAAGTCACATAATTTATGTGTTTATTAAGATAAATAAATAATATTAACAGGTTAGTCAGAAACATCAAAAAGGTCACTATTTGTAAACTTTTTGGTTGTAGGCTTCATTATTGAAGATGTTGAATCTACGCTTAACTGTCCTGTAACATGGTTTTTAAATATAAATTTTTAACTTGTACAAGCATGTATTTATTCTAACTTTTATAAGCATTCTGTTCAACGAGTTCAGCATTTTCTTTTGGACAACATGATGGTAACACTTATAATGTGGTGTTAGTTTTCAATCTGTCATTTGTACAGCATCGAATCTAAAATAAAATTCATACAATAAACCAAACGTATAATTACATTCAATATTTTGTTTGATATTTTTTTTTAGTATGTTATACATTTTTGTGTTTTAGTTACCTGACCACCCTTCTTCCAGTATGCATTTCTAGCTTTTGCAAGTCAAATTATTTTAATGTCATCTTCAGTTTCAGGCTTAATCGTTTTAACAAATTCTTCAAATGTTGAATGAACTGGGCACCATCATTCAACACATTATACATATAAGCATATTTACATTTTTATTTATTGAGTTATAATTTAATAGTTTAATTTTACATGTTCTTGAACTTTTGGCTTAGTAGCAGTTGATGATCGGCCAAGTTTTAAATTTTCAAACTTAGCACAAACTTGATCCTCGATTTGATTCATTTTATTAATGAGTATTATTGAATTTTTAATTACTGGTTCGATATTTGTGTCTTTCAAAGAGTCCTAGATACAACATACATAAAATTACATTTGACTATAAATATTGGATTTATTGCCAAAACCAAAGAATATAAAGACCATATTATTACTCCACTGATATTTGTATAATCATTTATTTAAAACTGCTTCTATTTGGATTTAAAATGTGATAATTACTAGATTTAAATATTGAAAATTACATGTAACATGTTAAAATCATAGTGATACTAATTTGTGTCATGCTATTCATATAAACATATAAATACACTTATGTATAATATACATACATATAAATCTGATAGTGTTTTTTATACAAATAATTTGTCTGCTTAAAAAAAATTAAAACATTTAAAAAAAGTAATAATTTATTTTTTAGTTAAGAATGTTTACACTCCATGTTTATACTTGTAGGCATAGGAAGTTACTTAGTTATTTGAAAATTAACTATATTATAATTTAAATAAATAAATGAAATGTTTATTATTTAATTTTATGTATTTGTATTCACATACATATTGAATAATATTATGTATATTTGTAATAATACTTATTACTACCTGTTATTTTTCAAAAATGATTTTCTTTTCTAATATATTAATTTGATTGCGTAACTCTAAATTTTCTTTTTTAAGTTCTTTCTAATTGAAAAAAAAAAACAAAATAAAAAGTATTTGTCGTAAATAAAAGTAATCATATTTGATATTTTAAATTCACAGATAATTACTTATTTTGAAATACTAACTTTTTCCAATTCTAACTTGCTGACCTCTTCAATGTATGCCTCATTTTCATTTAAAAATATTGTTGATTTGGAAATAAGTTCATAATTTTTCTAAAAAAAATGTTTTAAGAATACAAGTGTATTTAAGTGTTTATTGTTATTTTTTTTTTATTTGTTTTTTTTTTTGTATTTATGTCTTAATATTGTCAGGTTAGGTACATATACTATTTTTTGTAAAGAAAACTGAAAACTCAATCTTAATTCACGAGTAATAAAAAATATTTTTTGATTAAAAACGTTAAATTAATTTAAATCCTAAATTATTCGTTTACATCTAACTGTAATACAACTAATACGAGTACTGTGTAGTCTGTATAATAGATTACTTACTTGCTTTAATTCCTCATTTTCGATAACAATTGACTTGGCGGCTTCTGCTACCATTTTATAATAATCCAATTCGGATCCAGTAAAAGTCGGGTTATTTGAAACATATGCCGCAAACATTTTGAAAAAAAAAAACTTTCAAGACTAACAAAATATTAGAGAAAATATAAATAAATTTTAATAAAATTGAATGAAATCTGTTTGAGTTTATAAAACGCAATGGTTAAGAAATACGGATTGTAAATGTACAGATTATCTCCAAACGGGTACATGTATGTAGCCATGTAGGTACTAGGTACTAGATAGGATATTATTCGATAAGATCAAACATTGTTATCGATGTCATATTTCTTTACTATAAATAAACGGTATTTCAAACAATTAGTAACAGCAAAATAAAATATTGATTAAAATATTTTTTATTTTATACGTTTTGATCCATTGCAATTTTAAATTTTCATATGACTAGGAAAACTATTATTAGTTTATTAATTGATGTCAATTTTAAAAGTCTAGTAGAAAATGTATTAAAGATTAGCGTTTTTTTTTTAAGGAAAATATAATTTGCAGTACTTAATATGGGTTTAAGTATTTTTTTTTAAACAGAGATCCGAAACTTTATTTTGGCTGGGTTCACGGAGTACCCCAGGTCAACCCTTGCACTCCTGCATAAATATTTAGTATTTGGGGTTAAACATCGACAAACAAATTAAAATTATGACTAATTTTATTCTGATATACGGGTTCGCGGAAGAGATGCGAACCGTATGATAGCAATAAATGACAACACCATTTATTTTGCTACCTGTCGGTGCGCGTTGTGTGGTTAGGCATTTAAAATGCAATTTCTAAAAATGTTGAATAGCTCTCAAGCATAGAGTCTTGCATTGATTAGTGTTATTCATTCACTAAAATTCATTAAAAAATCCCCCCTCATAATGATTGCAAAAAAAGTATAGGGTTCCATTTCAATTTCTAAAGTTGACCCCTAAAATGTTGTTAACAATTATAAAGTGTGAAATCATAATAGATGTTTTTAAATAAAAATACTTTTGTATCATATATTTTGAATATTTATATGATAAAATGGCTGTAACATAAATTTTGAATCACCCTGTACATATATATGTATATATATAATATATAATATTATATATCATAGGGTAAGCTAATAATATAATAAACATAGCAATGGTATATTATTTATTATATTATATTTTTAATATTATATATTTATTATATTAGGTACCTATGTTATATTTATTATTGCTGTACTTATTAAAGATCAAAACATACGTATATTTTATTGTAGAGGATGGGCATTATAATGGTAAAAATCTTCTTTGTTTGGTTGAATACGTACTTCAATAAACTTTTTTATGTTGCATTTTTTTTTTGGCCATGCACGTGTACCTTTGTGATACCATGTATCGTAGGTATTGTAGGTACAACATCCACACTATTGTCCACATCAAAACAGACAATAGTCCACATAATTCTAAAAAAATTATATTTCTTATTAAACTATTAAAATATTAATTTTAATTTATTGGTATAGGTGCAAATGTTTGTTAAATTTAAGCTACTTTTGTTTTACTAATCTTTCATTATTGTATCTGTATATTAAATATTATATTTTATATAAAGCTAAATAATATAGGTTCAAAGTTTAGTTAAACTATCCATAAATATTATTCATAATGCTAATAACAATAAAAGTATAAAACATAAATTAATACACAATACACAGCGGCCATCTGTTTACATCATACTCACTATATTAATTAAGAATGAATAATTGGTATAGCCATAACGAAACCTTCAAAATGAAAAATCATCATTTTCATTTTAATATCAGATAAATCCCATTTACATAAATATTGAGAAAGGCTATTTAAGTTATAAATGTTCAGTTTTGATGATTTTAAAGGGCTAACAAACATTTCTTCCTGGTTTAAATACATTTTCCCAATAAAGATTTTATTATTCGAAGTCGTTGGTGATACAATGACAGTTATTTTTACTATTTCACCACTTTGAGTTGAAAAATAACAATTTGGTTCTTTGGTAGTAAATTAATTTTTTTCGATATCATTATTATGTTCTATATTTCCACTTTTACATTTTTCTTCATAACGTCGAACAACTTGTTGTAAAGGTTTTTCATGTTTACGGAGCGTATTTTTTAAATCCTTTATATAATTTTCAAAAGGGAACGCACTACAACAATCCAGTGGCCCAAATCTATTATAATCATCAGGTAAATGAATTAGGCTATGAAAATTGTATGACATAAACTGATTTAACAAAATAAACAAGAAGTTTACGAGCATAATCAACATATTGTTTATAGTTCGGGCTTAAAAGTATTCTCATTGCAACACTTAAGGCCATACAATTTTCATAACAGTCACTAGATAAGGTGTTTTTTAAAACTACTGGTCCTGTGTACAACAAAAACTGACGAAATTCAATAGCCTTCCAACGAGCTACATCTTCTATTGCCCTTGATTTCCGTGAAAAATCATAAGTCACAACAGTTTTAAGAGCCAAAAGAGAATTTGTATTTTTTCTAATTTTCCAACTAGGCAACCGAACAGTCTTGAACTACCTTGATGGTATTTTTATTACATCCTTTTGCATGATTGACACTAAAGACTTATGATCAGTTAGTGCATTTATTGTGAGACCAAAAATATAGTAATGAAATTTCCTACATGCAAATATTAAGCTAAGAAATTCTTTCTCGATTTGTGCATACGATATTTAAGTTTCTGGCATGCTGCGTGAAGCAAAAGCTATGGGTTTTTTGTCGTGGAGAAGACAGCATCCCAGACCGTCCTTTGACGCATCACATTGAATGGTTATTTCTTTATCTGGATTAAAGATTAGTATTGGTGATGTTACAAGTTCCTTTAATTCTTTTACAAGACGTTGGGGTATAATTGTATTTCATGTATATAGGATCTTGATTGTTGATATGTAAAATATATAAAACAGCGCGTTACAATATTATAATAATTAGTGTTAACAGGTGCACGATATTTAGCAAACGTTTGGGTGGGCGTTGTTAGCATTGCAACTTAGTTCTAAACGTTTTAAAATATTTAATGCACAGTGGATGTAAAACCAAATATATTCATCACTCCGCTTTGAATTTAAAATACAATGATTACATATTGTTATTGAGTCTGATGATTTGTCATAATATATAGTAATTTTATTTCAGGACTATCAGGCTAGGCTATTGTGCGTAGTGGATATATTAGATCGTCATTTGTGCTATGTCACACACAAAACCCAAATTCAAACATTTTCGTCGTTTTCGCAAAACGAACTCAAATACTTGGACACGCATAAGAGAATGCACCTTGAAGCGTGTGCTCAGTCTTCTCGTTTCTCCATTGAGCCGTGCGCAGTGTTCGTGGAGGATGGTGATGATGGTGCGAAGGCAGTGGCCTCAAATGACCTAAAGAGTGGTACTGTAATATCGGAACTATGTGGTAGGCTGGTGACGTTTAGGGAATCATTCCTTAAGCTTGGGAAAAATGATTTTTCCGTTGTCCACAGCACCTACAGGAAGAAATCGCAGTTATGGTTAGGGCCCGCTGCCTACGCAAATCATGACTGCGAAAGTAATTGTGATATATACTTTTTGAGAAGCGGTATGGCGTGCCTCCTTCGCACCAACAGGGAAATTCATGTCGGCGAGGAGATCACCACTTATTATGGGGAAAATTTTTACTATTTTGGGGAAAACAATGTGCAATGCCTTTGCTGCACTTGCAAGGACAAAGGTGAAGGTGCTTTTGCAAACACCGAACCAATAGAAGCGGAATCATGTCTCATGCAATGCGCTCATTGTCCAGCAAGGTTCAGGTTCAAATCGTGGTTGCTACGTCACTTGTTAAGATCCTTAGACATGGCCCAGTTTTCATGTGGGGATTGTGGTGTATGCTTCTTCAGGAAATCTGCACTGAAGAGGCATAGCCTGCAAGTGCATGGTACCGTGCGTAGTAAAGTGCAGTGCGCACTTTGCCACAAAAAAATCGTTAGAAAGGAAGATGCCCTTCGACACCAAGACAGAATACACCACAAGACGTTGCTTCACAAGTGTCCGGACTGTGAAAAAACATACAAGATATGTTGTATCACCACAATAAGAGACACTCAGATATCAAACCCTTTGCATGTGTAAATTGTGATGCGACGTTTCACACGTCGAACGCTCTATATAGGCACAAGAAAGATCGGCATTAAATTGTGAATGAAGTGGTATATAATAGTATATATTTATTAATTAGTAATGTTTTATAAATAACATTTATTTGTTAATTTAGAATAGGTTAGGTTATAATTTAATCTGCGAGCATTGAATTTATATTTTATTTTTTTGTGGCTGTTATTTTTAAAATGTAATTTATAATTATTTTTTTTTTTTAGATCTCACAGGTTCTTGAAGGAGTGGTGTATAGCTGATGTATAGTGAATTAGGCTTAATGGGAATACCATCACTTAACAAAAAAACGACTGCGTAAGTTTGTGCGACGGTCAGATTAGGTGCAATCTAACTTAACCTAGTGGATTAGGCCTCTTGGGGATACCACTTAAAAGGAAGTCGCTGAATTGAAATTAGAACGTCAGTCACGCAGCGATAAAGCCTTTCAACCAAGATCACAATCCCGTTCAAAATCTCGTTCAAGATACCGCCAGTGGGAACAACCGAGAGATGATTTATGTTT
This sequence comes from Diuraphis noxia, assembly GCF_037042655.1. Lineage (NCBI taxonomy): Eukaryota > Metazoa > Arthropoda > Insecta > Hemiptera > Aphididae > Diuraphis > Diuraphis noxia. The sequence goes on along the minus strand of NW_028301711.1, from coordinate 91,522,760 downwards.
TTACCATACCAACTTTAAAATGAAAGCTAAAAAGTGTGTAGAACCCTGCAAACACTACACCACTTTTAAGCCGGAAAACTAGTCATCATATCTTCTATGGCAGTGGAAGATATGCCTTCATCAGACTGCCATAATATTAATGCAAGTCATCGTCTAACAGTACAGGATAAGATATCAGGTCAACAGTTCCTCATAGACACTGGATCAGATGTTTCTATCATACCTTGTACAAAGAGACATGATAGCATTGCCGACTTAAAGTTATTTGCAGCTAATAACACTCCAATCAACACATACGGAAAAACAACACTTACTGTGGACTTAAAGTATAAAAACTTATTTAATAGAACAAAAGTTTTCTGATATAATTGGAAAATTTCCAGAAGTTCTTATTTCACAACCGTATAACTCTGGTTGTAATCATCAAAGACAACACTACATCGAAACAAAAGGACCTCCAGTTTTTGAAAAACCCAGACGTTTATCACCAGAAAAGCTAGCTATAGCAAAGGAGGAGTTCGAGTCAATGGTGGCGTTGGGCATATGTAGACCATCAAAAAGCCCTTGGGCATCTCCACTTCAATTAGTCAAAAAAAAAGGACTAGATCAGTGGAGGCCCTGTGGTGACTACAGACGATTGAACGGTATTACTATCGAACACCGTTATCCAATAGCGCACATTCAAGATTTTAGCCATATGTTAGCAGGTAAAACTATTTTTTCGACTTTAGACCTGAAAAGAGCCTATCATCATATACCAATACACCCTCAACATATTCCTAAGACAGCAATAACAACTCCTTTCGGATTATTTGAGTTTGTTAGGATGAGTTTTGGACTCAAAAATGCAGCTCAATCTTTCCAGAGGTTCATTAACGAAGTGTTCACAGGACTAAACTTTTGTTTTGTATATATTGATGACATACTTATTGCATCAGTCAACGAAGAAGAACATAAAAAACACCTTTATCTTGTATTCCAACGCCTACATAAATATGGTTTGACTATCAACTTACAAAAGAGTATTTTCGGTGAGAAGACTGTAAAGTTTTTGGGATACAATATATCCGAAGAAGGAACATTACCAGATAAGGAAAGAATAACAGCTATTCAAGAATGCAAACCACCCAATACAGTTAAAGAACTGCGCCGATTCTTGGGTATGATAAATTTTTATAGAAGGTGGATTCCTGGAGCAGCTAAAAATCAAGGAATACTAAACAACTATTTGAAACAATCGACAAAGAATGACAGAAGACCAATTCAATGGACAACAGAGGCAGAGAAGGCATTTGAAACATGCAAGAAAGAACTTGCTGATGCTACCTTACTCACTCATCCTCGTATGAATACCATACTTGCATTGACTACAGATGCATCAGATAATGCGTTAGGAGCAGTGCTAGAACAAAAAGAAGTTAACAACAGCTGGGCACCATTAGCTTATTTTTCTAAACAATTATCAAAAGCTCAAAAGAATTACAGTACTTATGACAGAGAACTGTTGGCCATTTATACAGCAGTTAAACATTTCAAATATATGCTCGAAGGTCAAATATTCATCATATACACAGATCATAAACCTATTGTAACAGCTTTTGAACAAAAATCATCCAAAGCTTCACCCAGGCAGCTAAGACATCTTGATTTTATTAGCCAATTTACAACAAACATTGAATACATAGCAGGTAAAAAAAATATTACTGCAGATTTTCTATCCAGAATTGAAGCTATAGATTTTCCAACCACAATAGACTATGATTCATTACAAACACATCAGGAAAACGATTCAGAGCTCCAGCACTTGTTAACAGCAAACACAGGTCTAGTATTAAAAAAATTAAAATTTGGTACAAATGATACATACATTTATTGTGACACATCCACCAAAAATATTCGTCCGTACATACCAATTAACTTCAGAAAAGCAGTGTTTGCAACTGTCCACAACATAGCACACCCAGGCCAACGACAAACAAGCAAACTAATAGCATCAAGATACGTGTGGCCATCTATGCGAAAAGACTGTACAAGATGGGCAAAATGTTGTATCCAATGTCAAAAAGCAAAAGTTCACCGTCATACTCCAAGTCCTTTCCAGAAATTTGATATACCAGCAGTTAGGTTTCGTCAGGTACATATTGACCTGATAGGACCACTACCACTAGTAAAAGGAAATAGGTATTGTTTAACTTGTATAGATAGATATACTAGTTGGCCTGAAGTGATTCCGTTACCAGATATGTTGACAGAAAGGCTGGTACCGAATTCCGTCCCGGGCCCCCTATGGTTCCATAACTGAAGACCGAATTCCGTCCCGGGGGCGGAGCAACTATGTCCGAATTCCGTCCCGGGGGTGGATAAACAATGTCCGAATTCCGTCCCGACTAGTTTTAGACGGTATTAATATAAGTTCAATTGTTATAGAACTTCAAGAGGCTTCGCCTGACATTAAGCGTAGGTATCGTTTTTTTGTACTATCGCAATTATTTGCAATAAAAATTTATATTTATATTTATACTTCATAACCAAACATATTTCAATTCACAGAAGCTGTAAAAGCTGTGCAAACTGAAATTTATATAAAAATGCGGAGTACATTGCCAAAATCAAAAATAACATTGGAGAGAGAACAGTTTTTAAATGATAAAATGATGCTTTGGAAAAGTCGAAACATAGATCGACACCAGTTTGTGTGTCAGGTGTCGTCTAAGTTTTTACCAGCATATTTCAAATCTAAAAAATAATAATTTAAAAAAAAATTACACATAACATATATTATACTTATACACTTAAATTTATTAAAATACTTATATGACTGTCATATTTATACATAAATGGCATATACTGTAAATGGAGTTTTTTTTTGCTCCGTATATTAATAATAAATAAGGCTGTTTTTGCCGGATTTTACATTTTTAAACATGCCAGCAAAGCTGCCAGTCCTAAGCCTGGAGAAAATGTGAAGGAAAATGTTACTGCCACCTATATCATAGTTACAGGTAGTAGGGCGGAATTCGGACTTAGTTTATCCACCCCCGGGACGGAATTCGGACATAGTTGCTCCGCCCCCGGGACGGAATTCGGTCATTTTCAGCAACCCGGGACGGAATTCGGCAATTGCCGACAGAAACAGTAGCAGAAGCTTTCTTCAACACATGGATATCTAGATTTGGAATACCTGAGAAAATCACCACAGACCAGGGAAGACAATTTGAAAGCAATTTGTTCACAACATTTACCAACTTACTTGGCATAAAACGATCTCGCACAACGCCTTATCATCCTCAGGCGAATGGGAAGATTGAACGCTTCCACAGGACACTTAAACAAACAATTATGGCTTGTGAGAAATCAGATTGGGTAAGCACATTACCAATCATATTATTAGGTTTAAGATGTGCATTAAAGAAAGATGCTGACATAACGCCAGCAGAAATGGTATACGGACAAACATTACGTTTACCTGGTGATTTTTTTTAAGAGAATAACACTTCTGATATACTACCCGAAACACTAGTTAATCAGCTAAAAGTAAAATTCAATGAATTGACACCTACATCAACAATTCACAACTCTAGCAGGAAACCATTTATAGCACCGGAATTCAAAACTGCAAACCATGTATTTGTACGACATGACGCTGTAAGAAAACCACTACAGATGCCATATGATGGACCGTTCAAAGTCAATAGCAGGACAGAAAAATATTTTAACATCGACATAAACGGTAATTCAAAAAACATATCCATAGACAGACTGAAACCTGCGTTCCTACCTCAAGAAGACTCAATCCAACATGACCACTCATACGAAGTGAAGGCGAAAATGAGGAAGTCAGTGAGCTTCAAAACATGTTCCTTGAATACTAATATTAATGTAAATTGTATTTAATTTTATTTTCATTATTTTATTTGTACAACAAATACTCAACTCTTAAGACCGAGTAACTTAGATTTTAGAATTTGTTATCATTATCATATTTGTTTATTGTCATTTGTTATCAAGTATTCGACTCCGTCACTCGGAGGGGAGTAGTGTGGGAGCAGTGGTAACACTGCCTACTAGCGTTCCGTTTTCCATTCCTTCGCCATGACACACACACTTTTTCTTTTACTCTCGTTTTTGTTCATTGTAGTGGTGGTAAACTGCTAATAATATTTTTAACAACTGCTATTGCTATTGCTATTGAAAAATAGCAATGAAAAATAGCTGCTATTGCTATTTTTTAACATGGTGAAGGAAATTACTGCTAAAGCACCCGGGTAGAAAAAGTATCAGCAAATAGCAGTCAATATTTTAAGTAAATAAACGTTTTAACTGCTATAGCAGTTTTATTTGTATGCGTTGAGCGTTCATCATTCCAATATTCCATAGTATAAATTATGTATAAATAAATCTAACTAGTAAATATTCGAAGATCAAAACAGATATTACTGATATTAGTTTAATTATAGACTCGAGATACTGTAAATAGCGTAAATATAACAATAAAAATGATAATTTAAATATTCAATATAAATAAAAATAGACATATTATACCCCTCGCACACATACAAAGAAATCACAGGAACTCGTGTATACTGTAATTACTAATTGTGCTGTTAGTCGTAACTCTAGGGCTATAGGCTGAAGTAATTATTTATTTATTTAAAAGTTCCTAGTCAAAAAAAATGAACAAAAAATTAAGTAATGTGTGGTCTCACTTCACGGTAATTGAAAATACTACGTTTGCAAAATGTGATATTTGCAAACGTAAGTATTCATATAAAACTAGTATAACAAATTTAAAAACTCACTTGGCTAGTGCACATTGGATACAAATAAATGCATCAAAAGTAAGTAATTAAAAAGTTGATTAATTTTTTTCAATTTATTGACTGGGGGAGGACAACATTTTGGAAAACCTACATCAATAGAAGAGATTGAGATGTTGAAAACCTGATTCCAAACACCAAAATATTTTTAAATAATAAACATAAACTTAATAGAACACATGTCACATATAACTTCATATAACTTTATAGCACAATTGTTTTTGGTATTTATTAATAATTAGTTATAATTAAGTCAATCTTTTATAAAAGTCCTTGATACCTTTATAACTAAAAATTTGCTACTGCACATAGTAGTCTATAAAATCATTTTAATATTTTGTGTTTTAAAAATATTTAATTTAAATGGTTTAAACTTTTATAGAACATATTATAATATTTTAATATTCTTTTAAGCTTTCAGTCTAAATATTGCACATAAAATAAGTAGCTATAAATCTAAAAAAATTTTATTGTTTAAAATTGATACTTATTATACTTTGAAAATAGTAACAAAATTGATGGTTAAGACATAAAAGTGTATTATTATTTATTATACTTAAAAGTTAAAATATTTTAAATTTTTATTATTGCTAGATAGTAGATAGTCTGTTTTATAGCAGCTTAGTAGCAATAAAACTTAAGACCAAACGAAAGATTATTAAAAGTTCCTCCCAAGAAGTTTACTGTTTATTGTAATGCTTAACTTTTCTATAAATTATTAAACATATATCTAGTTTGAAGTTTCTTTAAATAGCTAAATAGGTATATAAAATAATTTATGAAACTCTATTGTAATATAATATGATGTGTTTATCCTATTTTGGTTTGTAATCTAAAATTAAACCAATAAAGTAAATAATTAGTTGTTTAGAAAATTGTATATTAGGCATATTAAAAAAAAACATTCTGTCTCTAAAAAGAGTACATTTAAATCTAGTTTTAGTAAGTTATTAGTTATGAAAAATTGACAAATCTATTTTCAGGGGTGCCTCCAAATTATAGTTTATTATATTATTATAGTTTATATTATTATTATTACACACTATGGCACCACAAAACCTAGTTGAGGCACTATACCAACGTTTATGTATATATAAATTATAAGTATAAATATTAAATAATATTTTTTAATATGATTAGTTTTTACTCTATCAATTAGCAAGTCCCAGTAATGTGTTTAAAATATTATAATAATAATAAATAAATTGTAAAAAAGTAAATTATGTTTAAAAATATATAATCAAATAATCAAATAGACTTCAATGACAAAAACCATAGTTTATCTATCTCTTAAAATTTTAATCATACAGACTTAATAACTTATGTTATTCAATTGTAATAGTCGATTGTAAATGAAGAAATTATAGATCAACCAGAACCTGTAAATGCAAATAAAACCACTATTGATGAATCTTCAACTGCTACAACGTACCCAGGGCCATCATCATCAAGCAGTAAAAATAATGAAGAACCTCAAACTCAAATTGGAACACGTAAGCGAAAACAAGCAAATATTGCAGGCTACATTCCACAAAAAATGACAATAGATGTGCAAAAAAAAATTGACAGTTCTCTCATGAAAATATTTTACAAAGATTTTCAACCGTTCAGTGTAGTTGAAGATAAAGGTTTTTCAGAATTTGTCAAGACATTAAATCCATCATATAAACTTCCTGACCGTCGTTCGATATCTAAGACTCATATACCATCTTTATACCAAAAATGTTTACAGGAAACTAAAGACTTATTGGCTAATGAACTTATATCTGCTTGTCTTACTACTGACTGTTGGACTTCAAGATCCAATGATGGTTATATCGCAATAACAATACATTTTATAGATACTACATTTAAATTAAGATCTGTATTGTTAGGTTGTTTAAATTTCAATGATCATCATACTAGTCATAATTTAAGTACAAAGATTAAAGAAATATTGATTGATTGGAATTTAGAAAATAAAATTATCTTTTCTGTGTCTGATAATGCCAACAACATTAAAAGAGCTTTAACTATATTGCAACTAAAAAATTTCGGTTGTTTTGCCCACACCATGAACCTAATAGTTCAATCAGCTTTAACATTGGAAAAAGACTTAATAGAAAAAGTAGAAAATATTGTTTCACGGTTTTGAAGGAGTACTAATGCTAGTCAACAATTATTAACTTGTCAAATTAACAGTGGAATGAAAGATCCTAAAAAACTTATACAAGACATTTGTACCCGATGGAACTCTACATATTACATGTTGGATCGATTCGTTGAGTTAGAAATATACATAAGAAGCACTTTAGGACTTATAGATAACCCCCCTGAATCATTAACTCCTGAGGAATGGACTGTGGTGAAAGAACTTATTCAAATATTAAAACCTTTTGAAGAAGCTACCAAAGCTGTTAGCGGTGAAAAATATATGACTGCTTCTATTATAATTATTATTGCAGAAGGGCTACAAAATGTTTGTAATGAAATGCTGAAGAAAGATTTTTCAATTCGAGTAAAGAGTGTTTTAAAAAAATTAGTAAGTGAAATGGTTAACAAAGATAGATGGGGAAATATTGAACAGAGCAAAACTTTACGTTGTTGTACTTTCCTGGATCCTAGGTTCAAAGATGTTTTGTTTTCCACTTCAATTAAACAATGGACTAAAAATGATATTACCGAACAGGTGTCTAGAATTATATCTGAAGAAAGGTCAACTTGTATTCAAAATGTAATAACACCTAACATTCAAGAAACTGAAACTACGGAAATGTTAAGAGACAATGCTAAAAATGAGTTATCAATCTGGAAAACAATCGATGAAAAAGTTGCTAAAGTACAACCAACAGGAACATCTACGTCTCGATCTATAATAGAAATTCAAAGATATCTTGAAGAACCTGTTCAAAACAGAACTTGTGACGCTTTGCAATGGTGGGCAAAAAATAGCTACAACTATCCATATTTGAGCCAGTTGGCAAGAAAACAACTTTGTTGTTTAGGTACTTCAGTGCCATGTGAACGTGTTTTTTCTAAGGCTGGTTTGCTAATAACTGATCGTCGATGTTCTCTAAGTAAAAAAAAAAGTTGAAATGTTGTTATTCCTGAACCAAAATGCATAATTATTAATTAACTACTTTTTAGACTATTCAATAAGTATTTCAATTTGTATCGTTTTATGTTAATTTTACCAGGTATAGGTACTATGATTATTTTTAATTTTAATTCAAATTTCAAATTCAAATACAAAAAGAAAATTGTATGTTTACTTCATATTAATCAGTAATCACTCTTTAATTAAACAAGAATATAAATATTTAAATACTATTTTAATGTCTATTATGTTTTTTTTATTTGTGGTACCTAACACCACAGGGCACAGATTAAGTAAATACAGATTAAGTAATTTACTTAATCTGTGCTAACACCAAGTCACCAACACGATAACATCAGTATAATATAGTAAATAGTAATCACTCACGATATCATGATAATTGATAACAACAATTTACGGTTTAACAGTGTGACAAAGTGAGTAATTTAATAATATAATAACATATATATTATATTTGCACTTTAGCAGCTCTATCTAATAAATAGCAATAGTTGGCAGCAGATAAAATAATAATAATATATATTATATAAACTAGCAATAGCAGCTACTTATTAATTTGTTTAGCAACCTGCTATTGCTAATAGAAAATAGCAGTGCTATTTACTCTGCTACTGCTATTATCATACCACCACTAGTTAATTGTATCATATATGGTTATTAGCCATGCCGTATGTATTGTTAATTTAATAAAATATTTATTACTTTAGTACGAAAAGTATCATTTTTATTAGTCTATACGTACAATATCATGTTTAAGTACTGTTATTTTCAGAGAAAATAGAAGATAATAAAATCTATTATCTATGGTTATTTGGTGTTAGTGGAGGAATACCGTCTCGCACTAACGACCAACGCTGAAATCTGACTTCACGGGCGTGAATCAGAAGGAAAAGGACTAGACACACGGTCATTGGACCGGTCGGTCGAGGGTAAAAACAGATAATAAAATAGAACACCGAATTATTATCGTAGGACACTGGTGTGTCGTTAAACGTTTATTTTGTTGAGACGCAAGTAATATTGATACAAAATAACGACGAGTCGCTTGTCGATAAAACCAAATATCGTTTTCGCGGACAAAAGGTAGTCGAAAGGACGTGGTCGGTAGCTCGTAAAAGACGTAGTGATTTGGTGTCGGGCGCGACGGTGCAACGATCGTCTCGTTGCGCAGCGCGCGCTACGATCGGTCGTACGTCCGGCGGCGAGATGAGCCGGCGGGACGTAGAGGGGGCGAGATGCGAGTTCGGTCGGTCGGTGCAAGGAGCATAAATATTACTCGCGAACACAAGTGTGTTAAAATTTATACAATGCAAAAAGGACGGGCGGTAACGTTGGTACAATGTTGCATGTGATGAGTCGGAGAATAACCACAGTTATTATATATAACAAAATAATGATACTTTTTTTGTTGATAACTGAAACTTATCAATTAATATCTGTACATTAGAATTTAATAATTAGTACATAATATTGTATACAATATCAAAGAGCCATGGGGGCGGATCTGTCAAATACTTCTGCCGGATACCAACGGAATCATGCACATTTTAAGAAACACAATTATTCGTACTTACGTTTTCAACTAAAATATTTAAAATGTTCGTGCAATATTGCCATATTTCTAAAATCTTACGCAGTGTTTGGGAAGAACGTCGTTCAATAACGCGTGTTCATACTTAGTGAACGATTAACGCGAACGTTACTCATTTTTTCAAATTGAACGTGAATAAGATGAATGGCGATTATATATTATTTTAACAATTTTTGAGACTCATAATTCATTTACAAATAATTAATAAATATGTTTAAAAAATATTGATTAATTGTATTTTATAATAATATATTTTGATTATGATACTATGAATATTATGAAAATACGAATGAAATTAATTTAGTGATGAACGACCTAATCAACAATTTCATTATTTTTTTAGTGAACGTTCCGAATATTAAGTTTAATTTAAAAAATGACTAATTTATAGCTTTTTATTACATTCGTATTGTATACCTACATGATTAGAAATCTCAAAGCCTCAAACTATAGTTCTTACGTCTTATGGTTGTCTTTTTGATACACCACGTCATTCATTTAATACTACACCCTCTCTATCATGTCGCATAAATTTATGAAAGATACAATGAAATTCCGCGTATCTACTGAAAGCTAATGTGCATTCAGATCAATTTCATATTAGTATTAGAAAAATTAAATTAATACTGTGATTTTTAATAAATATTAATGGTTGATTTTGACTCTTACTACTCTTAATAACAGCCGAAAGTAATGACAGAAAGTCATCTGTCATTGGTACCTATATAGATAGTAGGTACTGTATTTTTTAATACTTTTTATACACAAAACCTTTTTCAGAGAAAGCTATAACCACGAACTAAGATATATCTTAGTTCATGGCTATAACTAACTCATTAAGCATCACACATGGAAACTAGTATGGTAACACAGTTTCTCAGTGATTACAGAGTTAATATTGTTAACGTAAAACATATCAACAACTATATGAGCTCCATGTAAAAAAAAAAAAAAAATAATTTATCTTAATGGTTTGATAAAGAACTACAATTTTTTTAGACCGACTAAATCAAATAACAATATCTTTTCGAATTTGAAAGCTCAATAGATAAAGAAATCTAAAACATTTTCACGATTATATACTCCAGTCCAAAAGTAAAAATGTGTAAATAGTCGTTCTACACACTCAAACGCTGGTTCTCGCGGCTTACCAAACATTGCATTATTATTCATATGTGTTAAGCATACATATAAAAGGTTACTGACCCATTGTAAAATTAAAATGATATAAAATAAAATAAATAAATAAAAGTTTATTTGTATGAAGAAAATATATCATATAATTAAATGATTCCCATTACTTAAAAAAAATATATATATACATATATGTTATTGATACAAACAATATATCTTAAAAATATCTTTAGTTAAATATTGCAGAAAGTTAAAAACATAAATTTATGAAGATGGCAATAGAAAATAATATTGATCATCATAATAATATTCTGTAGTGGTTGTAGTTGGACGCATGGTGGTTGTTGTAGTAGTAGTTGTAGTGGTAGTTGGAAGACTGGTGGTTGTAGTTTCATTCTTATTACTGTAATTATAAAGGCATAATATTGTTTATTGGACCATGACAGTTTAACTTTTATGAATATGAAGTTCTATCTTTGCTATATAGAAAGATTTATGAGTACATTGACTAGGCCACAGTTGAATTATAACTGAATAACAAGAATAGGAATATATATTATATAATTAATGGCAATTATAAGAAACAATATCTATCGTTATAAAGATTAAAATTAAGTCACTCATAAAAAATGTATATTATAGTGTCACACATATCTTCTTTATAATTTGTAGCAAAAAAAAAAACTGACAAGTGGATACCGCTCATTAATAAATTTAAATTATAATGATATCTTAAAATAAATTTAGTAATATTATAGTCTGAAAGTCTGCCTTTAAATCGAATCGTTTTTTGTATAAAATAATTATTTAATATTACTATTTTCTGAATTAAAGTTAAACACATCCATTACAACATTTTCACAAGGCACCTAATGTTCAGCAGTGTACATATTTACCCATTTGCCCGTTTTATAAACTCCAAAACAAATATTACTCAACCTACCTACCAGTTAAGAAGTTTACAACTAAACATAATTATATTAAATCAAATCATTATTTTAAAATATTATAAATATAATATATTAGGAAGGTAATTTGGATTTTTATAATGTGGTTTTGCAGTAGCGTTGGTATTAGTCGGTCGAGTCGGTGATCATTAACTCTGAGATTTGTCTTTTTATCACTATAAATATTAAATTAAACATAAATTTAACACAATATTTAACATTTTTGAAACAAATTCTTTTTTTTGTTTAATATTTGTGTCAGGTTATAAAACTATTAGAGAGTTTTTACTTTTGAGTCTCAAACTATCAACTAGATTTACTTTTTTGTTAGAAAACGGACTGTTGTAGAAAACATATGTTTAACTAAATTAATTAACTATAATTTTTTATATGATGTAATATAATATAAATATCCGTATAAAATAGTTAATAAGTTCTCCGATTTAAGTTTGCCGTGACAAGGATATGTTTGAGTTTGAAAGATACAGTTAAATGCAATTTCTATGATCATCCTAACCTAAACAATACCCACGTAAATATTGTGGTTGTCTAATATTTTAAAAGATAATAATAAAAAAATTTAAATTTCGTACAACAGATCGTACAACTTCAAATTTTCGAATGGTATAATGCCTACCTATAATTGTAAAAATGTTTAAAATTCAACACAATTGTATTGAATTTTACTAATATTAAAAGTTATCATTAATAAAAAGGTATACCTTTTCCGTGTCCCTGGACAATTTGATTTTATGAAATTTAAGCTGCATTCCATAAGACAGCAATGTTTTTTAAGAAATTTGTGTTTATTTTTCTTGATTTTTGATTTGCCAACAGTATCTAAAACGGGGCACATGCATAATTAGGTACATCCATGCATAATAATAATGTAGTTTTTATAGATGGTGACAAAAGTGACACTTTCATTTACCTCTTGGATTCCTCTGAGATTCCAGGAATTGGAGCCTTCTAGGCATCTCTTCACATAATATTGTTATAGAACTTTCGAGTAATTCTCCGCAATATTTTTGTTTATGTTCATATACATTAATATCACCTCGCACGGCAGCGGTCACCGACGCATCAAAGGCTATGTTGCAGGTCCACATTATAATAAATATTTTTAGACAAATCCTTAAATACAACACAAGAATATGCATAAATATTTTTAATAATTAATAATTTGAGGGTGGCAAACAACTAACAAGAGGCTAAATCATTTAAATAGAGTAGGTACCACTTATTTGTTAAAAATATTTCATTGAACATAATCAAATTATTACAAGATAAACCACCTTATATGAATACTTTAGATGTAAATTGAAACTGACAAATAACTAAGTTATGTAAAACTGACTGGGGTATCTAATGGAAGTATTCCACCTTTAATCATTTTTAAAGTACTTACATCGTCTTCATTTATGGTATCAGCTCTGTGGCAATTTTTTATGTCCTTTAAAAATATAAAAGATACATTGTTTTAACAACCTTTCTAAAACAGTTTGTAACTAATAGTAAAAAGTAAAACTATCATTAATATCAGTAATAATCATAATAATAATAGTAATTAATGTTATACAGGATATAGTTTTGTATATAGAATAATATAACGTCATATTGTTTTACATTTTTTTTTTAAGATATAGTACAAGTTTTTAATTAGGAATCGATTGATTGAAAAACAATTTTTATAACATCTATTCTATAGTAGATTAACTTCAAATAAAAATAATAATAACATCAATAATATGACATTGTGAAACAGTTGAAACTAAGATATCAAACAGCATTAATTCATTACTAAAATACCTATGATGTCTTAATTAAATTAAAATAAATTTATTGCATGTTTTTTGTACTACAATTTAATATATAATTATCATGTTATAATATTAAATAAAATGATTATAAACATTAAATTTATTAACATATTTTAACTGTGACATAATTTATACTTGAGCCAACTAAAAACTGTAATACCTAACTAAAAATTCTTAAAATATTCAAGTTTCAATATTATAAGGATGAAGTCAAGTTAGAATATGGAATAATTTATTCCGAATATTCTATGATTAAAATTTATTACTTTAATGAAATTGATTTTTTTAAAGATATTATATATATATATATATATTGTTTCCTCTCTCCTAATATCGTTATAATTATCAGGTTTTATCCATAAATATTAACAATTGAAAAAAAATATTATACCTCAATACGTTTAAACTTATTAAAATTATAATAAATAACCAACCTTTAAGCCACACGTATCGTATTTCAAAAAGAATTGAAATCAAAAAAAATTCTGCGACGATTGATGAGTAAAATTCACAGCCACTCTATACCGAACAACTGGATAACCGGCGACTGCGTCGGTGTAATTTGGCAACAGTACTTATTCGAGTGATTCGTATATATTATGCCGATCATGGCAATAGTGGAATCGAAATGTCCAATTGCTAAAATACGCCCTCTTCCGGTCGCATCCATAAGTAACAATTAACGTGGTTGCAACGTACTCCTCTACATAACGAGTGTATATATAGTATGATTATAACGATACAGAATGAAAGGGGAATATAGCCATTTTTGATAATGTCAATGAGAACTCCCTTTAGATTCCTATAACATTGATTTTTAAATGTATACCACATTTTACCTGCATTGTGAGAAGAGTATCTTCTTTACTTTAATATAAAATTTTGATGATAAGAGAACAATTAGTAGGTACAATATTATGTCGTGACGATCGATAGTTACGATAACGACTGTGGTCTGTACTCAATAGAAATCATTAAATACATGTTTCAATAACTGTTATCACAACTTGAGAGTTGAGACGTAGAATCATTAAACATGTAGGTTATTCACATTTCTAAAATACAATTTCCCATAACAAATCAGAATACATTTGTATCCTGATTTTACATCAATTTCTTTAAGCGAATACTCATATAATCGTATGAATGAATATCTTTAATGATATCTTTACTGTGAAAAGTTAGGTGTCCACATAGCCAATAACTAATAAGTTCATATTATATATAAAACCAAAAACATGAAGATATTTTTGTGTGATAAGGAAAATTATTCTTATCAATTTATTTTGTGTTTCATATATTTTATTTGTACTGCATTTTTGTCATAACTTAACAGTTATGTTGTAATTCATTATATTGTAAAATAAAACATTTGTGTAATAAAGTGTCATTCATTAATTATTGTATTATGCGTTCATTCGTTATAATAATTATCAAAGTAATGAAGCTAACATGAATCATGGCGCAGTCGCTTTTGGATTGACGTTTCAACAGATCAAGCAGTTAAGCAGTAAGCGCTAAGCACACGATTATTGCGCACCAAGTCTAACCTCAAAACATTGAAACATGTTCGTGTCTACTGTCTGTGAAACTTCCGAAGTTGAACTTTGGAACGGTGATGTCGCTAGTTGGGCTAGTTAAATGTATGCACATGTAGTGACCCCTCACTAACTATAGAAACTATATTTGAGTTCAGCGACGTTGGATTGATGATCAGGATTTTCAAAGGAGAAATGGACAGAGTTTATGATTTGCACAACGTTTGAAAATCGTTAAATGTTTATTAAATGAAAAATAGAAATTATATAAATTTGAGAACAGAACGTAAAGTATATGCCCGAACAATTAGTTATGTAAAATGAAATAGTAATTGAATGAACTAATGTTTAGCGGCACTGTTGACATGCTCAACGATTATACTGAGTTCTACATAGGGTGAGACACAAACTAATTCTAATTCTGCTATGGATGAAGTCCTGAATTTATGCAGAATCTTGAAGTCGTGGTTGTTGTTGCCAAATGTAGTTGAAAGCGTTTCCCATTCGTAGCTATCAAATATTTCTACGAATTGTAATAAATTCGCAGCGGTATTTAAATTACAAGGCTGAAGACGTGCATCGATATATAATATTGCAAATAATAAAACAATTCTGCCGTTTTATTATAATGTTTCCACGAAAATATGAAATGGTAATAAAAAAAAAGTGTTGTTTTTTTGTGATACTGAAGATGCGCATCGGTTTTGGGTGTATATTATGTAATATCGTTGATTGAATAGTAAATTGACTACGTCGGTTTACTACACACAGATTGAAAGAGAGTTACTATCTGTGTACTTTGCTTGTCATAAATTTCAACAGATGATATACGGCCATAGAATAACAATTTACACTGATCACAAGCCATTAATAACAATCTTCAAAATAGAAATAAATGACATAACCGCACGGTTACAAAGGCTAAAGCTAGGATTACTGGAATATGACATAAATCTTGAGCTTGTACCAGGAAAAAAAGTTTATTAGCTGACCCACTGTCAAGGTTATATTTTAATGATTTAAATGTGAAAACTCAGTGTGCTGACATAGCTCGTGAGATAGTAGTAGCACCAGAGAATGTATTGTTAATTTCATCGAAAAACTAAAAATGTTAAAAATTAAAACAAGGGAGGATGAATTCCTAAAAAAAATATTGAACCTCTATCACAATGGGTGGACTAATAGTCTAAAATAAAATAATACTCCATTAAGGCTAGTGAATATAATAACAACTCAGAAATGGGAAATTTGGTAAAAGATTAAAATGATATTACAGTGAGTGATGAGTTAATTTGAAAATATAATATATAATTGAAAATTTATGGAAACATTTTCTTCCATTTGAATCATTGAAGGTTTTTTTTGTAGTTGGAACAAAAAGAGCAAGAAGAACGTACATCACCACACCATTTTTATAATCTGAAAAAAATATTATTTTTGTAAATATAAAAATATAAATGAACATAAAAATTTAACACATATAGTGGTTATCTATATATAAAAAAAAAACATAACTCATTATATTATTATTCAGTGGTTCTCAAACTTTTTTGTTCGCGTAGCCCTTATGTTCATAAAAAAAATTACGGAGCCCCAAAAATCATAAATGTCTATTTGAGACAACAATAATTCATAAAAAATTATGTCAATTGAATATGCTTTGCTTTTAATTTTAATTTTCTGTAAAATATGAATATATATAAATTATTTAATTAATTTAATAGGAAAAAAAGAACATAATATTTTATTAATTTACAAATTTTAATATTTAGTGATTTTAATGTGATCCATGATGTTGGCTTTTTTTATTTACCAGTATTTTCATATTTGGCTTGATAGACGAGAGTTGAATGCGCATATCTGCTTCAGCATCCAATTTATTTCGATATTTGGTTTTCGTTGATGCATATGACGAAAATCCGGTTTCACGTAGATATGTTGTTACGAAAGGAAAAAGTATGAAGATAGCTTTTTTAGCTAGAGATTGATATTCATTAGTAATACTGCTACTGTACCAAAAATGTGTTAATGATATTTTATCAAATAAAGTTTTAAAACATGAATCGGTGGTAATTTCAATAAATTTTTTATACTCCGTTGTAGATAAATCTTCAGGCTTATCGTTGATTAAAAACGGATTTTTATCCCAATTATATCGTTGGATAAATTCTATATCTTTACATTCTGGAAAATATTTTTCTAATGACGATAGTATTTCATTTAAATGTTGTTCAATTTCGCCATATATTTCATTAAAATCTTCAATATTACCATCAATCGATTCTAAATATTCTTTTAACAAAGGAAAAC
Organism: Diuraphis noxia; assembly: GCF_037042655.1. Lineage (NCBI taxonomy): Eukaryota > Metazoa > Arthropoda > Insecta > Hemiptera > Aphididae > Diuraphis > Diuraphis noxia. The sequence continues at coordinate 91,505,506 of NW_028301711.1, read as the reverse complement.
TATCAATTTTATGTTGAGAAAAACACACATCCCAAAATTTAATATTTTTTTTAAAGTTCGAATTTTGTCGTTTGCCGTCAAAACGGTGGTCATTTTACCTTGTATTGATAAGTTCAATTCATTTAGTTTTGTGAAAATATCAGCCAAATAACTAATTCGAAATAACCAAATTTTATCAGTAAGTCTGAGCTGTAAATTAAATAGATGATCGGTGAAAAAAACGTACAATTCATTGCGCAATTCAAGTAAACGAACAATATAAGTGTTTTTTCCCCGAGAAAACCATCTTACTTCGGTATGGTAAAGTAGTGATTTGTGCATACTTCCCATATCTTCACACAAAATTGTGAACAGTCTTGTGCTCATTGGTCGAGATTTTACGAAGTTTATAATCTTCACTGCCTCATCAAGTACATTTTTAAGAGGTAGTGGTATATTTTTAATAGCAAGTGCTTGACGATGAAGAATGCAATGACTATTACTACAATTGTTTGTTACTTCTTTAATTCGTGAAACCACACTAGCAGTTTTTCCAACCATTGCCTCGCTCCATCTATACAAATATCAATACAGTTATCCCAAGTCAATCCTTCTATTTCGAAAAAATTGTTCAGCATATTGAAGATTTCATAACCAGTTGTATAAGTGGACTAAGGTTGACATAATAAGAGGTCTTCAAGAGAAGTTTGAATAGGTATGCTGCTCAAATTTATCACCCTTATGATTGGTCATTATTAATCCGTTTTGCTGGAAAAGACAAATTTACTGTTATTGAAGCTAAACAAAGTCATTTTCAAGATTTTCATAGCTTGTTAAAAACAAAATATCAATTTAAAAAAAAAAATGCGGCAGGACAAGCATTCTTTTTTCGTGATGTACAATGGCTACGATTTAACAAATGTGACAAAAATAATGTGTTTTACAAATTATCTTTGAAGGATGATGAAATATTTCATAAAATGGATTTAACTCGAAGGAATGCTTTATGCAATACACCAATACCCAAATATCGGTTTTCTAAAAATGATTTTTAGAAGAGTATGTTGTAGTTATGGAACCATTGTGCATTTGCCTTGATGTGTTGCAAGGTGAAAATAATATGTATTTTGGGTTTTTGTTGCCTTCTATTACAATACTCTTACAAAAATATGATGATATCGCTAAAAAAAATTTAATTTATTGTGATTCTTTAGTTAGTTTGATTAAAGCAAACGTGGAAAAACGTTTCGAACATTTTTTGACTGATCCGTTTTTATTGTCTGCAACGGTTTCACATCCGTTTTTTAAAACCATCTGGCTAACCGACAATGATAAAAAAATAAGTCATTATCATTTTTAAAAAAAGTTGTTTAGAAATGTTTGAACAGTCAAATTTGCCTGAATCTGAAGTATCTGATAGCAGTATCAGCGAAGATGCAAATAATTACTTTAATTGGTCTGAAAATAAATCAAAAGTGGATCTTTCATTATATCAAGAAATAACCAGGTATTTGTTTAAGTACTTTTGTAAAAGTTTTACGAAAAATCTAAATATATTGAATGAAATGCCCACACTTTAATAGGTATTTTTTAAATTTAACACACCACTTCCTAGCATTGCCGCTGTAGAACGCATATTTAGTGTTGGTGGTGCTGTTTTATCGAAAAAAAGGGGTAAGATGAACGATAAAAATTTTGAAAATGTATTAATGTTCAAGTGTAATAAATCAATAAAATAAAATATACAGTAACTATAATACTATTATAATTAACTATTAATTAACAGTTGGTTTTTTTTTATTGTGTTTTATCAAATTAATTCTTTTTTATTATTACTATTTACTATTATTATTTAATAAACATAAATTTGGCCATTGGCTTAAAGTAGTTGAACAGTTGTAATGTTGTGTAATTAATAGTTATGTTACTAAAATACTACCTAATGTTGATTATTATTTTTTTTCAGCTTATAAAATAATAAATATGTTGCTAGGTTAGGTTCTTGTTATCAACAAGTTATTTAAAAAATAAAATATAATATATTAAAATGTAAAAATGTAGCTACTATTGATGGACGTATAGAAATTATGACGGCAGAGCTAAAATAAATGTTTGTGCGTTAATCCCTCTCCTAAGCACCCCTTTAGCTAATGGTTATTTACTTCCTGTAAAACAAATTAAATTATTGAACGTATAAATAATGTATGGCTTAAGTATCTTTATATGTTTGTGGCTTAACGCTTAGATAATATATTTTATTGATGTTTTTTGTTACAATTACCTAATTATATGAATAGCGTTAAAAAAATACATTTTTATTTGATGGTAAAGAAACAACACATTAATCAAGTACTTTGTGCGACTGTCTGAGACACGAACTTGAGTACATCTTTTTTTTTTATATACTATGTTATTTACAATACATACTTGAAGATATGTTCGGTTGTATATTACGTACCTACATAATATATAAAGATATGGGAACGAACGAAAGTGGACTTATAATGTTATAATATGGTCTGTGGCCTAGCAGGGAGTAGGCGTCTGCTGATCACTACACAGGTATCATATACGAAACAGCCAATAGGTACACAATGCACATGTACAATATAATATAAAATATAATGAATTTGAATTCTACCATGCATCATCTATACCATGACCCGGATGTTGTATTAATTTTATTCTATTGAAGTGAACTGAACAAAATATAGTAAATTGTTTGCTCGGTCTTATATTATATTTTAAAAGTGGGTACTATAGATACATATGATGACAATGAAAGCGGATTTTGGCTTAGGCGTCACATTGTCGTTAGCACGAAACTACATCATATACACCTACCTACCCATTGTAATACAATATAACGCATTCAAAATCGATCACTTACTACCCTTGCCATGACCAGGAGTTTTTTTTTATTATATGATTGCGTGTAACTACTAATCCAACCCAAAAGTAATTGTTTGTTTTGTTGTATGTACCATGTATAGTATACATTGTATACGATGACAATAAAAGTGGACTTACGATCTGCACCCTCGTGTTACGATATTTTAATAGGTACTGTCGTGTGTCGTCTGATACAATTTATACTTTATACTTTGGTCAATGTTATTATTTTAAAGTGTTTCAATTTTTAAAATGTAAAAGTGTTTAAGTTTTAAATTATTTAAAGAGTAGTCATATTATATTGAAAATTAAAAGCGAAGAACCCGGTTCTTGAAATGTATTTTACTTATGATATCAATAAAAACAGTAGTAAATGTAATGTAGTGGGATGTACGAGGTATATATATCTGGTAAACATGCATCGAACTTGAAAAAACACATTTTTGCCCTACACAAAAATGAGTACAAAGATTTAACGGAGGCCAAATTGTCTAAATCTGGTGCTCGTATTGAAAATGTTCAGTTACATGATAAAGCTATGGTAAGTAATGACTAATAAATAATTATTATATTAATATTAAATATAGTAAATTATACATATTATTAATTATGATGTATTAATATAATTTACTAGAGATCCAGAGAGAAAAGATAAAATCATCTACTTAATATTTGTCCTTTTAAATAACTTGTGTTTACTTCTTCAGTAAATGTGTATCTGTTATAGTTAAAACCCGAAATCCGTCTTTTTATTTTTAAATAGAAAAATTGAACAGTCATTATTATTACAATTTGTCAAAGTTAAAAAGAAATCTTTTCGTATAGACATGAACCAACAGAAATTATTTGATGCTTGTGATGGGTTAGTGATAGTTAATGTGAAACCTTTTAGCTTGATGCCGGATTTAAAAAAATTATAAATCTCATCCTTGAAGCATTCGGTACAGATAATACTTACTATACATTACTCATTAGTGTATTTTAAATTTTGTATAACTACCTATTTAAAAGTAATATATTATAGGTGCTACTTAATCTATTTATTATAAAAATGATAATTATATTTAAATGTTTTAGGTATATCTATTAATTCTCAAAAGGGAACATATAACATTGACGGTTCTAGTGTATGTGAAAAAATTTCAAATGATATGAAAAATCATATGGTTTCTTTAAAAATTGATGATGTTACACGTCACAATAGGTCAATTATCAGTAGGTTACAAAACCATTAGGAAACAAAACCATTGTTACATCCCGCATTCTATATTAGATAAGTACCTATATGGTACTTTGTCAAATTTCACCCTTCATAACTATATTTTATCTGTTAGTCATCTGCGGACCTCACCCAACAGTGCATTCCACCAACTAGCCATTAATTGCTATAATTAATTCGAGGAATTTGAGACATTGGCAATAAAACACATATCATAGTATATTGACTATATTGTGTGGCGTGGACGGGAAGTGAGCTATTTCAATCACTGGGGACATTTGCGGAATAGCAGCATTTTGCCAAATACTGAAATTGCCTTTCCGTATGAACTACACATACTATTTTTGTCACGCCTCCATGTTCATCGATCATTGCGAACCAAAAGCATGAATCTATATACACTATGCAGCAGTAAACCTATTCTTATAACACATTCATTTAGACAGTCATTGTTATGCACAACACATTTTAATAGCAAATATTTTGTTTTGTTTGAAGAAGATATGGACTATAGTAATTTGGTATTGATTGATTGAACTATGCAAGGTATTATTAGGCCGTTTCGTACACACCGATAAAATCGGAACCGGAGTGAGCGCCGGTACCGGTTGTTCTCTTTTTTTCACACATACCGGTAAAACCTAGACCGGTGCCAGATTAATTTCACATACAACGACGAAACCATGTTAAACAGTTTTTGTATTCACTAAGGTGAAGTCATGTTAAGTTATTTTCTCTGTTGTTCTCAATTGAAAAGGTACCTTTTATCTTTTATGGATTGTCGCCATTTTCCACTCTCTAGCCAAGATATCGAAAATCGTATTTTCTTTTGTTGTATAATGTATTGTAATACAATCCCGGGAACATTTAGGTATGTTTTTTTTTTTGTTCGATGTCATGGCAGTGGCGTATTTATGATTTTTTCTAGGGGGTGGATGACAAGAGGGGCGTAGCCCCCCACACCCCCAACAACACAACAATGAATTAATTACTTTGAATTACATATAAATATTTATTATTATAATATAAAAAAATTTATATTATTACATATTAATATAATATAAACCATATCAACCATATAACCGTGGCCACGAGAAATGTAATGATAATATCAAAAATCTCTGTTATAGTATATAATCTTATGATAATATGATATCATGTTTAAGTACTGTTATTTTCACGAACCGTTCTTCACAGGAAAAATTGTTCGTATGATCCATTTCCTTATCACACTTATACCATGGTAATGACCACGCTCGTGGTTATTATTTAAAACCGCATCACTTATCACGGTATTATCATAGAACAGTTGTATTATATCAAGGTTAATATGAATTTATATATTTATATTAACCTTGGTATTATATATTGTATATAAATTGTGATTGTAGATTTATTAATTGCTGCCAAATGTCATGATTTTGGCGGGGAAATATGATTTATACGATTACCCATCAATGTATGGCCTGTTTTACAATCATAGTTTAAACCTCGGTTACGCTTGAACCACTGATTTTATCGGCCGAATTCGGTGGTTTAACCTGAGTTCAACTATTGTAATACGGGCCCTAATAATAAGAGCAATAAGAGGATAGTCAAAGCTAAGCCTATTCATTGCATTGTATCTTATCACAATATTAATTGGGTCATAAAAATAAAAGTAGGGCACTCAATAATAAATTGGAGATTTCGGGGTTATTGGAAGATCGCCTTTTTTAGTAGTGTACTCCTTGTTAGTAAACTTTTCTTGTTTAGCCAACGCCGACTAGTAGATTTTCCGGTTTCCCAATTTTAAGTTTTATTTTGAGATACAATTTTTTTATAAATTAGTATATTATTTTTAATATGTTTTCCTGTGAGGTTAGGGTGTTATTATTTGTTTAGTGTATTCAAATTTTTTTTTTTTTTGTTCAAACAATTAATAAATGTCAATAATATTATTCATCAATAATTTATTATTAACAAAATGTCTGTGAATAAAATGTTGTCTTGGGTGTTGTGCAGTGTACTAAACCAAGTAAACCATGAAATATGAAAATACTAATATTTCAAAATATAATATAATATTGTGATAAGGATGTGATAAGAAAATGGATCATACGAAAAATTTTTTCCTGCAAAGAACCGTTCGTGTTATTTTCATAGAAAATAGAAGATAATAAAATCTATTATCTATGGTTATTTTATATAACAAAATTATGATACTTTTTTTTGTTGATAACTGAAACTTATCAATTAATATCTGTACATTAGAATTTAATAATTAGTACATAATATTGTATACAATATCAAAGAGCCATGAGGGCGGATCTGTCCGCCCAAAGTAAATACGCCACTGTGTCATGGCTGATTTATGGCGTTCAGAACAGCAAAGAAAACAACGTAAGTTAGTTCTGCCGGATACCAACGGAATCATGCACATTTTAAGAAACACAATTATTCGTACTTACGTTTTCAACTAAAATATTTAAAATGTTCGTGCAATGTTGCCATATTTCTAAAATCTTACGCAGTGTTTGGGAAGAACGTCGTTCAATAACGCGTGTTCATACTTAGTGAACGATTAACGCGAACGTTACTCGTTTTTTCAAATTGAACGTGAATAAGATGAATGGCGATTATATATTATTTTAACAATTTTTGAGACTCATAATGCATTTACAAATAATTAATAAATATGTTTAAAACATATTGATTAATTGTATTTTATAATAATATATTTTGATTATGATACTATGAATATTATGAAAATACGAATGAAATTAATTTAGTGATGAACGACCTAATCAACAATTTCATTATTTTTTTAGTGAACGTTCCGAATATTAAGTTTAATTTAAAAAATGACTAATTTATAGCGTTTTACTACATTCGTATTGTATACCTACATGATTAGAAATCTCAAAGCCTCAAAACTATAGTTCTTACGTCTTATGGTTGTCTTTTTAATACACCACGTCATTCATTTAATACTACACCCTCTCTATCATGTCGCATAAATTTATGAAAGATACAATGAAATTCCGCGTATCTACTGAAAGCTAATGTGCATTCAGATCAATTTCATATTAGTATTAGAAAAATTAAATTAATACTGTGATTTTTAATAAATATTAATGGTTGATTTTGACTCTTACTACTCTTAATAACAGCCGAAAGTAATGACAGAAAGTCATCTGTCATTGGTACCTATATAGATAGTAGGTACTGTATTTTTTAATACTTTTTATACACAAAACCTTTTTCAGAGAAAGCTATAACCACGAACTAAGATATATCTTAGTTCATGGCTATAACTAACTCATTAAGCATCACACATGGAAACTAGTATGGTAACACAGTTTCTCAGTGATTACAGAGTTAATATTGTTAACGTAAAACATATCAACAACTATATGAGCTCCATGTAAAAAAAAAAAAAAAATAATTTATCTTAATGGTTTGATAAAGAACTACAATTTTTTTAGACCGACTAAATCAAATAACAATATCTTTTCGAATTTGAAAGCTCAATAGATAAAGAAATCTAAAACATTTTCACGATTATATACTCCAGTCCAAAAGTAAAAATGTGTAAATAGTCGTTCTACACACTCAAACGCTGGTTCTCGCGGCTTACCAAACATTGCATTATTATTCATATGTGTTAAGCATACATATAAAAGGTTACTGACCCATTGTAAAATTAAAATGATATAAAATAAAATAAATAAATAAAAGTTTATTTGTATGAAGAAAATATATCATATAATTAAATGATTCCCATTACTTAAAAAAAATATATATATACATATATGTTATTGATACAAACAATATATCTTAAAAATATCTTTAGTTAAATATTGCAGAAAGTTAAAAACATAAATTTATGAAGATGGCAATAGAAAATAATATTGATCATCATAATAATATTCTGTAGTGGTTGTAGTTGGACGCATGGTGGTTGTTGTAGTAGTAGTTGTAGTGGTAGTTGGAAGACTGGTGGTTGTAGTTTCATTCTTATTACTGTAATTATAAAGGCATAATATTGTTTATTGGACCATGACAGTTTAACTTTTATGAATATGAAGTTCTATCTTTGCTATATAGAAAGATTTATGAGTACATTGACTAGGCCACAGTTGAATTATAACTGAATAACAAGAATAGGAATATATATTATATAATTAATGGCAATTATAAGAAACAATATCTATCGTTATAAAGATTAAAATTAAGTCACTCATAAAAAATGTATATTATAGTGTCACACATATCTTCTTTATAATTTGTAGCAAAAAAAAAAACTGACAAGTGGATACCGCTCATTAATAAATTTAAATTATAATGATATCTTAAAATAAATTTAGTAATATTATAGTCTGAAAGTCTGCCTTTAAATCGAATCGTTTTTTGTATAAAATAATTATTTAATATTACTATTTTCTGAATTAAAGTTAAACACATCCATTACAACATTTTCACAAGGCACCTAATGTTCAGCAGTGTACATATTTACCCATTTGCCCGTTTTATAAACTCCAAAACAAATATTACTCAACCTACCTACCAGTTAAGAAGTTTACAACTAAACATAATTATATTAAATCAAATCATTATTTTAAAATATTATAAATATAATATATTAGGAAGGTAATTTGGATTTTTATAATGTGGTTTTGCAGTAGCGTTGGTATTAGTCGGTCGAGTCGGTGATCATTAACTCTGAGATTTGTCTTTTTATCACTATAAATATTAAATTAAACATAAATTTAACACAATATTTAACATTTTTGAAACAAATTCTTTTTTTTGTTTAATATTTGTGTCAGGTTATAAAACTATTAGAGAGTTTTTACTTTTGAGTCTCAAACTATCAACTAGATTTACTTTTTTGTTAGAAAACGGACTGTTGTAGAAAACATATGTTTAACTAAATTAATTAACTATAATTTTTTATATGATGTAATATAATATAAATATCCGTATAAAATAGTTAATAAGTTCTCCGATTTAAGTTTGCCGTGACAAGGATATGTTTGAGTTTGAAAGATACAGTTAAATGCAATTTCTATGATCATCCTAACCTAAACAATACCCACGTAAATATTGTGGTTGTCTAATATTTTAAAAGATAATAATAAAAAAATTTAAATTTCGTACAACAGATCGTACAACTTCAAATTTTCGAATGGTATAATGCCTACCTATAATTGTAAAAATGTTTAAAATTCAACACAATTGTATTGAATTTTACTAATATTAAAAGTTATCATTAATAAAAAGGTATACCTTTTCCGTGTCCCTGGACAATTTGATTTTATGAAATTTAAGCTGCATTCCATAAGACAGCAATGTTTTTTAAGAAATTTGTGTTTATTTTTCTTGATTTTTGATTTGCCAACAGTATCTAAAACGGGGCACATGCATAATTAGGTACATCCATGCATAATAATAATGTAGTTTTTATAGATGGTGACAAAAGTGACACTTTCATTTACCTCTTGGATTCCTCTGAGATTCCAGGAATTGGAGCCTTCTAGGCATCTCTTCACATAATATTGTTATAGAACTTTCGAGTAATTCTCCGCAATATTTTTGTTTATGTTCATATACATTAATATCACCTCGCACGGCAGCGGTCACCGACGCATCAAAGGCTATGTTGCAGGTCCACATTATAATAAATATTTTTAGACAAATCCTTAAATACAACACAAGAATATGCATAAATATTTTTAATAATTAATAATTTGAGGGTGGCAAACAACTAACAAGAGGCTAAATCATTTAAATAGAGTAGGTACCACTTATTTGTTAAAAATATTTCATTGAACATAATCAAATTATTACAAGATAAACCACCTTATATGAATACTTTAGATGTAAATTGAAACTGACAAATAACTAAGTTATGTAAAACTGACTGGGGTATCTAATGGAAGTATTCCACCTTTAATCATTTTTAAAGTACTTACATCGTCTTCATTTATGGTATCAGCTCTGTGGCAATTTTTTATGTCCTTTAAAAATATAAAAGATACATTGTTTTAACAACCTTTCTAAAACAGTTTGTAACTAATAGTAAAAAGTAAAACTATCATTAATATCAGTAATAATCATAATAATAATAGTAATTAATGTTATACAGGATATAGTTTTGTATATAGAATAATATAACGTCATATTGTTTTACATTTTTTTTTTAAGATATAGTACAAGTTTTTAATTAGGAATCGATTGATTGAAAAACAATTTTTATAACATCTATTCTATAGTAGATTAACTTCAAATAAAAATAATAATAACATCAATAATATGACATTGTGAAACAGTTGAAACTAAGATATCAAACAGCATTAATTCATTACTAAAATACCTATGATGTCTTAATTAAATTAAAATAAATTTATTGCATGTTTTTTGTACTACAATTTAATATATAATTATCATGTTATAATATTAAATAAAATGATTATAAACATTAAATTTATTAACATATTTTAACTGTGACATAATTTATACTTGAGCCAACTAAAAACTGTAATACCTAACTAAAAATTCTTAAAATATTCAAGTTTCAATATTATAAGGATGAAGTCAAGTTAGAATATGGAATAATTTATTCCGAATATTCTATGATTAAAATTTATTACTTTAATGAAATTGATTTTTTTAAAGATATTATATATATATATATATATTGTTTCCTCTCTCCTAATATCGTTATAATTATCAGGTTTTATCCATAAATATTAACAATTGAAAAAAAATATTATACCTCAATACGTTTAAACTTATTAAAATTATAATAAATAACCAACCTTTAAGCCACACGTATCGTATTTCAAAAAGAATTGAAATCAAAAAAAATTCTGCGACGATTGATGAGTAAAATTCACAGCCACTCTATACCGAACAACTGGATAACCGGCGACTGCGTCGGTGTAATTTGGCAACAGTACTTATTCGAGTGATTCGTATATATTATGCCGATCATGGCAATAGTGGAATCGAAATGTCCAATTGCTAAAATACGCCCTCTTCCGGTCGCATCCATAAGTAACAATTAACGTGGTTGCAACGTACTCCTCTACATAACGAGTGTATATATAGTATGATTATAACGATACAGAATGAAAGGGGAATATAGCCATTTTTGATAATGTCAATGAGAACTCCCTTTAGATTCCTATAACATTGATTTTTAAATGTATACCACATTTTACCTGCATTGTGAGAAGAGTATCTTCTTTACTTTAATATAAAATTTTGATGATAAGAGAACAATTAGTAGGTACAATATTAAGTCGTGACGACCGATAGTTACGATAACGACTGTGGTCTGTACTCAATAGAAATCATTAAATACATGTTTCAATAACTGTTATCACAACTTGAGAGTTGAGACGTAGAATCATTAAACATGTAGGTTATTCACATTTCTAAAATACAATTTCCCATAACAAATCAGAATACATTTGTATCCTGATTTTACATCAATTTCTTTAAGCGAATACTCATATAATCGTATGAATGAATATCTTTAATGATATCTTTACTGTGAAAAGTTAGGTGTCCACATAGCCAATAACTAATAAGTTCATATTATATATAAAACCAAAAACATGAAGATATTTTTGTGTGATAAGGACAATTATTCTTATCAATTTATTTTGTGTTTCATATATTTTATTTGTACTGCATTTTTGTCATAACTTAACAGTTATGTTGTAATTCATTATATTGTAAAATAAAACATTTGTGTAATAAAGTGTCATTCATTAATTATTGTATTATGCGTTCATTCGTTATAATAATTATCAAAGTAATGAAGCTAACATGAATCATGGCGCAGTCGCTTTTGGATTGACGTTTCAACAGATCAAGCAGTTAAGCAGTAAGCGCTAAGCACACGATTATTGCGCACCAAGTCTAACCTCAAAACATTGAAACATGTTCGTGTCTACTGTCTGTGAAACTTCCGAAGTTGAACTTTGGAACGGTGATGTCGCTAGTTGGGCTAGTTAAATGTATGCACATGTAGTGACCCCTCACTAACTATAGAAACTATATTTGAGTTCAGCGACGTTGGATTGATGGTCAGGATTTTCAAAGGAGAAATGGACAGAGTTTATGATTTGCACAACGTTTGAAAATCGTTAAATGTTTATTAAATGAAAAATAGAAATTATATAAATTTGAGAACAGAACGTAAAGTATATGCCCGAGCAATTAGTTATGTAAAATGAAATAGTAATGGAATGAACTAATGTATAGCGGCACTGTTGACATGCTCAACGATTATACTAATCTCTACATAGGGTGAGACACAAACTAATTCTAATTCTGCTATGGATGAAGTCCTGTATTTATGCAGAATCTTAGTGGCTAAATTGTTACACGTAAGAGACAAGGAGGTGGATCAAAAGGTACCGTCGTGGTTGTTGTTGCCAAATGTAGTTGAAAGCGTTTCCCATTCGTAGCTATCAAATATTTCTACGAATTGTAATAAATTCGCAGCGGTATTTAAATTACAAGGCTGAAGACGTGCATCGATATATAATATTGCAAATAATAAAACAATTCTGCCGTTTTATTATAATGTTTCCACGAAAATATGAAATGGTAATAAAAAAAAAGTGTTGTTTTTTTGTGATACTGAAGATGCGCATCGGTTTTGGGTGTATATTATGTAATATCGTTGATTGAATAGTAAATTGACTACGTCGGTTTACTACACACAGATTGAAAGAGAGTTACTATCTGTGTACTTTGCTTGTCATAAATTTCAACAGATGATATACGGCCATAGAATAACAATTTACACTGATCACAAGCCATTAATAACAATCTTCAAAATAGAAATAAATGACATAACCGCACGGTTACAAAGGCTAAAGCTAGGATTACTGGAATATGACATAAATCTTGAGCTTGTACCAGGAAAAAAAGTTTATTAGCTGACCCACTGTCAAGGTTATATTTTAATGATTTAAATGTGAAAACTCAGTGTGCTGACATAGCTCGTGAGATAGTAGTAGCACCAGAGAATGTATTGTTAATTTCATCGAAAAACTAAAAATGTTAAAAATTAAAACAAGGGAGGATGAATTCCTAAAAAAAATATTGAACCTCTATCACAATGGGTGGACTAATAGTCTAAAATAAAATAATACTCCATTAAGGCTAGTGAATATAATAACAACTCAGAAATGGGAAATTTGGTAAAAGATTAAAATGATATTACAGTGAGTGATGAGTTAATTTTTTTTAATAAACAGGTAGAAGTGTCTGTACTAATAGGTAGTAAGGTCTAAGGATAATATTTTTATCAAAATTACATGCAGATCACATAGGATTTGAGAAAACACTGGGCAAAGCCAAACAAGTAGTGGCCGTTTATGTCTAATGACATAATAATTATGTTTAATAAGAAGGCTAATATTAAAGAACCACTACTAGGTACCACATGAGTTCACAGAACGTCCTTATTGTAAATTAGGTGTTGATTTTGCTGAAGTTACGGGTCAAACATATCTTATGGTAACAAACTACTATTCCAAGTGGTTTGAATCAATTAAAAAAACCTCTAAAAATACAGGCAGGGGCGTCATTTGGGGGGTGGCAGGGTGTGCGGTTGCACCCCTTACTTTTAGAATGTTACAATTGGCCTGCGCCTTGCTGAAGCCTAAAATAATGCACGAGCCACGAATGCACAATTATTTATATGATTAAAATCAAATTGTAATAACCGGTCTATATGGAAATAATTGAATGCAGGATAATATACATATATGTATCTACATCTATTTTTATATGGCCTGGTGAAATTTCAAAATGGCCTGCTTGAAATTTCGCACACCCGAAAAAAAACCTGAAATGACGCCCCTGAATACAGGCACAGTTATTAAAGAACTGAAGAAACTATTTAGATATAGGATACCTGTTGAGATTATATCTGATATTGTACCATTTAATTATTTAGAATTCAAAACATTTTGTTGGGATAATGATATTAAATGTTTTTTGAAATAATAATAACATAATTAATATAGTATAAAATATCATAGACTCAATCCGTCTCCGCTTAGAATCGTTTTTAGCATACAATTATTCATTTATATTCACATTGAACGCTCAGTTTGGAGAATATAGAGTAGCAATTATAATCACCTATTCTTTTATATAATTTATGAAATTATTTTTTTGAGTTTTTTCTGTATAAGAAGATTTATTACGCTACTCGAGATTCATTGAGGCAAGGTGGAATTGTAAATAGTGTAATAGGTATATATCTACACAGAACGAAAAATCTCATTACAATTTACAAAAATATGAGTTGAATCAACAAAAGCATTGTTAACATAGGACCAACATACAACATTGTTAATAACAAAATTGTAATAATGTTCATCTCCAGTTTTACAAAAAGCATTGTTATTTTGTTTAAAATCTTGATTAATTCAACAATATTAGCCTGTCAATTTTACAGTCAACGGAAATTTTGTTTGGTTTAATTAACAAATCATTTTGTAAAATTGATAATAACTGCCATTTAATTGCAATTACTTTCATTATTAATTCAACAGTAATGCATGTTTGTTATAAAGAAGTTTAATTGTTGATAATAACTTAATTAAGTAGGTACTAAACTTTCAAAAAACCAAGTTTTTATTTTATAATATAACATAATTAAATATATTTATATATACTCTATATAAACAAATATATACTTGTACACACACACACACATACATATTCAAGTTTTTTTCTAATATAAGTACCAATTACCTGCATAAAAAATATATACATTCCGTCTTCTAATAAATCCTTGCAGTAGTTGTTTCTGGGTAATAATAGTAATTTCATGGTCCAGGGATAAAAAATATGCGATTAGTTAACTTTTAAATACTTCAAAATATGAAATTGCTTTACTTCCATTCAAACTTTAAATAGAATTTTAAAAAGAATCACTATAATTTAACTAAACATTTTTGCCATTACAGCATGAGGACATTTAAAAAAAATGTAATCTATGCCAACAAATTGGCACAAAGCATCATAATACCAAGGTGAAAAAGGTATAAAAGACATTAGTTTTTTTAATATAAATGTATAAGTTTATTAGATGATTTCTGATATTACAAATATAATTATTTAAGTTCAGATATAATTTGTTTTATCAATGGATATGGTTTATCAAAAGTAGTCTAATATTATAAAAAAATTATTGAATAAACAACCACACAGATATTGACTCTAATGAATATTCTATATTAAACAGATGGTAGATTTTAAAGCACATATCCAAGGCTTTGATAATTGAAAAAAATACATATTTTGAGTCATCAAAATAAATCATAATTTGAGATGGATTTGATATTGAACCCACAATCAACAAGCACGGTTGGATAGGATTCTTAGCATTTTTTCTAGTTTTCAATATTTCATCAAGTTCAATAGCTGTATTTTCAACTATCATAAAAGTGTTCTGAGAATCCTCAATTGAAAATTTATGGAAACATTTTCTTCTATTTGAATCAGCGAAGGTTGTTTTTGTAGTTGGGACAAAAAGAGCACGAAGAACGTACATCACCACACTATTTTTATAATCTGAAAAAATATTATTTTTGTAAATATAAAAATATAAATGAACATAAAAATTTAACACATATAGTGGTTATCTATATATAAAAAAAAAAACATAACTCATTATATTATTATTCAGTGGTTCTCAAACTTTTTTGTTCGCGTAGCCCTTATGTTCATAAAAAAAATTACGGAGCCCCAAAAATCATAAATGTCTATTTGAGACAACAATAATTCATAAAAAATTATGTCAATTGTATATGCTTTGCTTTTAATTTTAATTTTCTGTAAAATACGAATATATATAAATTATTTAATTAATTTAATAGGAAAAAAAGAACATAATATTTTATTAATTTACAAATTTTAATATTTAGTGATTTTAATGTGATCCATGATGTTGGCTTTTTTTATTTACCAGTATTTTCATATTTGGCTTGATAGACGAGAGTTGAATGCGCATATCTGCTTCAGCATCCAATTTATTTCGATATTTGGTTTTCGTTGATGCATATGACGAAAATCCGGTTTCACGTAGATATGTTGTTACGAAAGGAAAAAGTATGAAGATAGCTTTTTTAGCTAGAGATTGATATTCATTAGTAATACTGCTACTGTACCAAAAATGTGTTAATGATATTTTATCAAATAAAGTTTTAAAACATGAATCGGTGGTAATTTCAATAAATTTTTTATACTCCGTTGTAGATAAATCTTCAGGCTTATCGTTGATTAAAAACGGATTTTTATCCCAATTATATCGTTGGATAAATTCTATATCTTTACATTCTGGAAAATATTTTTCTAATGACGATAGTATTTCATTTAAATGTTGTTCAATTTCGCCATATATTTCATTAAAATCTTCAATATTACCATCAATCGATTCTAAATATTCTTTTAACAAAGGAAAACTATCAATTTTATGTTGAGAAAAACACACATCCCAAAATTTAATATTTTTTTTAAAGTTCGAATTTTGTCGTTTGCCGTCAAAACGGTGGTCATTTTACCTTGTATTGATAAGTTCAATTCATTTAGTTTTGTGAAAATATCAGCCAAATAACTAATTCGAAATAACCAAATTTTATCAGTAAGTCTGAGCTGTAAATTAAATAGATGATCGGTGAAAAAAACGTACAATTCATTGCGCAATTCAAGTAAACGTACAAGTGTTTTTTCCCCGTGAAAGCCATCTTACTTCGGTATGGTAAAGTAGTGATTTGTGCATACTTCCCATATCTTCACACAAAATTGTGAACAGTCTTGTGCTCATTGGTCGAGATTTTACGAAGTTTATAATCTTCACTGCCTCATCAAGTACATTTTTAAGAGGTAGTGGTATATTTTTAATAGCAAGTGTTTGACGATGAAGAATGCAATGACTATTACTACAATTGTTTGTTACTTCTTTAATTCGTGAAACCACACTAGCAGTTTTTCCAACCATTGCCTCGCTCCATCTATACAAATATCAATACAGTTATCCCAAGTCAATCCTTCTATTTCGAAAAAATTGTTCAGCATATTGAAGATTTCATAACCAGTTGTATAAGTGGACTAAGGTTGACATAATAAGAGGTCTTCAAGAGAAGTTTGAATAGGTATGCTGCTCAAATTTATCACCCTTATGATTGGTCATTATTAATCCGTTTTGCTGGAAAAGACAAATTTACTGTTATTGAAGCTAAACAAAGTCATTTTCAAGATTTTCATAGCTTGTTAAAAACAAAATATCAATTTAAAAAAAAAAATGCGGCAGGACAAGCATTCTTTTTTCGTGATGTACAATGGCTACGATTTAACAAATGTGACAAAAATAATGTGTTTTACAAATTATCTTTGAAGGATGATGAAATATTTCATAAAATGGATTTAACTCGAAGGAATGCTTTATGCAATACACCAATACCCAAATATCGGTTTTCTAAAAATGATTTTTAGAAGAGTATGTTGTAGTTATGGAACCATTGTGCATTTGCCTTGATGTGTTGCAAGGTGAAAATAATATGTATTTTGGGTTTTTGTTGCCTTCTATTACAATACTCTTACAAAAATATGATGATATCGCTAAAAAAAATTTAATTTATTGTGATTCTTTAGTTAGTTTGATTAAAGCAAACGTGGAAAAACGTTTCGAACATTTTTTGACTGATCCGTTTTTATTATCTGCAACGGTTTCACATCCGTTTTTTAAAACCATCTGGCTAACCGACAATGATAAAAAAATAAGTCATTATCATTTTTAAAAAAAGTTGTTTAGAAATGTTTGAACAGTCAAATTTGCCTGAATCTGAAGTATCTGATAGCAGTATCAGCGAAGATGCAAATAATTACTTTAATTGGTCTGAAAATAAATCAAAAGTGGATCTTTCATTATATCAAGAAATAACCAGGTATTTGTTTAAGTACTTTTGTAAAAGTTTTACGAAAAATCTAAATATATTGAATGAAATGCCCACACTTTAATAGGTATTTTTTAAATTTAACACACCACTTCCTAGCATTGCCGCTGTAGAACGCATATTTAGTGTTGGTGGTGCTGTTTTATCGAAAAAAAGGGGTAAGATGAACGATAAAAATTTTGAAAATGTATTAATGTTCAAGTGTAATAAATCAATAAAATAAAATATACAGTAACTATAATACTATTATAATTAACTATTAATTAACAGTTGGTTTTTTTTTATTGTGTTTTATCAAATTAATTCTTTTTTATTATTACTAATTACTATTTACTATTATTATTTAATAAGCATAAATTTGGCCATTGGCTTAAAGTAGTTGAACAGTTGTAATGTTGTGTAATTAATAGTTATGTTACTAAAATACTACCTAATGTTGATTATTATTTTTTTTTCAGCTTATAAAATAATAAATATGTTGTTGAAATAAACGGTTTAAAAGTATAAAGTTGAAATAATAATATTTTTGGTATTGAAATCTAAATCTACTGAAAAAAAAGTATTCGAAAAATATTTTGGAATACTTTTTGTAAACATTAATGTCAAACCATGACATTATATTCCCCAATCAAAGTCGTGTCCCACCGTTTGTTGGAACTCTGTTGATTCTTTTTTGATAATTCTCATGTTTACAAAATTTCAACAAATAAAATATAATATAGTTATTTAATATACAAACAAATAAGTTATGAGTTTAAAATTAATTCCTAAACGTTTTTTAGTTTTATTTTTATAATTGTCAATTACATTTTATTTGGTGGTCAAAAAGTCTGAAAATGTAATACAAGGTTCCTGATATATTGATAGAACAGCAGCAGAAAAATATTGAAAATACATAGACACGAATTTTTTTTATAAGAAATTTAAGTTCAAATTTATCAAAATTTTGAAAATTATCTACCATTGTAATTAAAAAATTATAAAATGTTCAGTTTTTATAATTAAGGGTTGAAAATTTCAAACAAAGATTCTCATAAATAATTCATACTGTAACCAAAAATCTTAATAATATATAAATAAATTTATTTTTTACAGATATTTTAATTTTAAATTTGGACAAAATTACATATTTAAACCAAGAATAACGATTTTCGTGTAACTTAATTTTAAGAAATCTGTTTATACTTAAATCGAAGTTAACACATTGAATATGTAAACAAATTAACTTATTAAGTTAAAATTTAGTTAAAAAAAATTAACTAGTTATTTAACTTTGGTCTTAGTTAATATTAACTTAACTCGTTAATGCCCAGCCATGCTTTTAAATTCACTTAAAATCAATATCAAACTTTTTGTTTGGTAATTCGTTGGATAGTCAACTGAGAAGAAGCTGATTTTCTGTAAAAATTATTTGTATGTTATCATTTTAAAAGTAGTAATACCAATTTAACCTTTATAATATAGTTATGTTGTTAGATTAAAAGTTTAGTCAGAAGGCGTGTAGAGGAGTATATATTGTGGAGAACCGTGGAGAACAGTTTTGTACAGTTTGTTATGCGTTTGATTTAATGTTGGCCGTTAGTGTGAACTTAGCGGCGGTTTTGGAAAAATGTTTAAATCTTCTTAATGACGGTCCAACAAATTGTAAAACCTTTCCAACAATGTCCAACAAACGTCCAACAAAATTGTTGGATAGGTTTTATTGAAATCTGTTACATGAGGGCCGCTAAGTTCACGAACGTAAACATTTTACTACATCTTCTTAATTTCGCAACTTTATGTAAATACATCAAATCCTACTCAATTTTATCCTCGACAATTGTTCAACACACCCAACCACTCCAATTTTTTCTCATCTCAGCCTTATTCAACTGGAAATCAACAAATTTCATCATGCAGTAAACAACTGACTCCAGTTACTAACAACCACGAGGTCTCTTACACAGAACTTGAACATTCAATAACAGAAAGCATCGATTTTAGTAGATTTTAGTATGTATTAAATTTTTTTTTTAAATTTACATGTAAAAAAAACATTGTAACAGTCAAACATTTTTATTTTATTTTCTATTTTTATATATAAAGTATTATCAATTATATTATAATTACAAAGGTGCGGTTTTTTTTCTATTAAATGGTTTTTATTTTATTTTCTAGCGTAATTTATATAAGTGTTAACAGTATAATTATATTAAGTTAATTAACACGTTGGAGACGTAGGGAGTCACCGGTGACACCCAACTAGTTTTTTTTACTGAACGGCGGGTGTCACCGGTGACTCCCATATAATTCTTCACTTAAGTAAATTTCCTAAAATGAAAATGCAATTATATTGTAAGTTAAGGCCAGAATCATGTTCACTACTATATTATTAAGCTTGTGTTAACCCTGTCAGTGATTATAATGAGTCGAACTTGAGATATTTACTATTTTAGAAAAATTAATAATCTATGCATTTCAGGTTATACCTAAACAAATTTAAGATACAAACCTATTGTTTTGGTTCTAATAATTAATTTTGATAGTCATAATAAACCTTTGGGTACTCATATAAAATTACATAAACATGATATTCAACATACCTGACATAATAATAAACTGTATACAGATACTAGGTAGTAGGTAATAAAAGTAAATTGCTTGTATCTTTACAAAATACAAGAATATTTTAAATTAAAATCCAATTTGTTTTTTATAAAATTTTTGCAATTAAAATAAAAATAAAAACAACTTATCACAATCAAAAAAAATATAACATAACATAAAATTTATATCCTAGCTATAAAAAAAAAACAATTAATAAATGAGAAACACCTTATAACCATGTAAAGAAAATAGAACAACATAAAACTTACATCCTTGCAATAAAAACAATGTATAAATGAGAAACAACTTATAACCAAGTAAAAAAAAATATATAATAACATAAGACTTATATCCTTGCAATAAAAAAAATTATATAAAAATTGTTAGTGACTAATGTTTATGTTGAAAACAATGTAAACAATATGGTTTGTCACAGTCTTGGCAAATTGTTGAAATCATTTTGCATTTTTTCTTGGATTCTGTTGGGCCCAATGTCAACCTCAGATTTTCATAACAACCTACACATTTCCTACGTTTTTTTCTGTTTGAATTCCCAGATTTGCCTTCCATCTCTATCAAGTTATGTGGTCTTTTTACAAATTTTGGAGAGACTGATGGAATTGACAACTTTGAAGAAATAACATCACTAAGTAATTCATGAATGAGATTTTCACGGAATTTTTTTTTTTGCATATTACTATTATTTGTAACACTTTTATAAACGTTCCATGCATTTACAACTGCCGTACCAAAGAGAAACTCAAACGCAACTTTATGGTACCACCGTATGGTTTTTCTAAGAACATTATGGTAGCTAGACATTTGATCTGAGATATCTACACCTTGCTTGAACCTATTGTAAAACAATATTGCTTCTGGTTTCTTTACATTTTCACCTAATCGATTTTTTTTACCTGTATCAATTATGTTTACAGTATGTTTTGTAGTTATGAATCTAACGGATCTTTTATCTTTCCAGTGACCAATAACTATACCATTATCATTTTCCATACCAATTATATCACATTTTTTCAATTTTTTGTCATCTTTCATTACATTTTTTGGAGTGTGTTTTACATTTTTCCTCAGTGTTCCAACTAAATGTGTGTTTTGATTCAGTTGGTCTTCAGCAATTTTCATATTATTATAATAGTTATCAGCGACCAATGTTCTTCCAGTGTTTAAATATGAGTGCATTAAGGTTTTTACAACAGTATTACTAACTCTTTCATCAGATAAACCTGGCTTTTTCATTTTTCCTTCATAAACAATAGATTTAAAAGTATAATTTAAAAATTTTTACTCCATATTTAGATGATTAACCTGGTAAATATTGTTTGAAGACCAAACGACCTCTAAATGGTACCATTGATTCATCAATTGCCACTGTTTCACCAGGGGTTTTCAACTTTTCAAAATTGTTGTTCAAAATATTAACTAGAGGTCTAATTTTATATATGCGGTCTGTGATGTCAGCTGTAGCATTATTTTGTTTATGAAAAAATCTTAAAAAATCTTTAAATCTATCTCTAGGCATTACAGATTTTACAAATTCATTTTTGTATAGGAAACTATTTGCCCAATAATCTGCAATCGTTGGATATTTTACTAAACCCATGTACAACATGATGGTAAAAAAATTTAATAATTCATCAAGGTCTACATCTTTCCAATGAGGTTTTTTAGTTTTAGCATTTTCATTTGTCATACTTACAATTAGGTTTAATAATTCATCATCAACAATAAAACGGTAAACATCTGAAGCTCTTAGATTTAATTTATTACTAATATCTGAATGTATTTCAGTATTACCAGTATATGGAAATTGTTTAAATTGTTGGCCAGATATATTCATCCAATTAATATTAATGCCATCAATATTATTAAGTTATTTTGGAGATGTTGATGTATTATTAGGTGGTACATTTTTGGTGTGAATAGTTCTTCCTCTAAACCCCCTTCTCATTCTCATTCCTCTACCTCTAGTATGAGCTCTTGACTATACTGGGGTGGCTACTGTATTTGTCAAATCATCACACTTATTTAGTGAACTATCAGAAAAATAATCTGAACTAGATTCAGAACCAGAAGGTATATAATCCGAAGAAGTAGTTGTGGAAGTGGCTGTGTTTGGGGAGTAAATAGTTGGTTTACCATCACTTACAATACTGTTTGACGTAGTTGCTACATTCTGTAACGCATGATAAGTTATTATTATTATTATCATCTTCAATGACATCACTAGTCAGTAAATTATTTTCATTTTCAGACTGTGAACTGTTTTCATCTAAACTTTCAATCTTAGTATCTTTATAGCCAATTTAGTACCTTAGTAATATCCATTTTTACAAAATACCTTAATATTATTATTATTATTATTATTAGTTACATAATATAAAATAATTTTTGTAACACTTTGTCAATTGAATGTAATCATAATTGTAATCATAATATTCATAATAATCATATTATTTCAAGTTGAGATAGGAATTAAATTATATTGGTACTTATCTTTATTACTTACTTAATTAAATGTTAACTTACTGTAAGGTTAAGTAAATTTTTAATTTCAAAATATCATATTCTTTTATATTTGTATTTAAGTTTAAAGCTATAAAAAAAGTTGTAAATTAATTTAAAATACATTTTGGATTAGAAATAAAATTTTTAAATTGCATGTTTAATTTTATTTAAGGGCATATTTTGATATTTATTGTGCATATTTGCATGCATTTTTTAGTGTTTTTAAGGTCATAAACATCCTAACCCTAATAATAACATTAAATGTAAATTTTACAATTTTAGGATATCGAAGAGGCTTTATCGCCTAATGTTTCCAAACGACCATCTATGTTAAACTACAGAAAACAAAGTAGACTCACATTTTCAAAATGCCAAGCATTATGGAATAAGCAGAACCGTTCATCATAAATAGCTGATATAATTAAAATGGATTTGTGCGTTTATTTAAAAACTCCTAATTAAACACGTTGGAGCTGTTGGTTTGATTCAACAAAATTTCTTCTTTTGCATTTTAAAAACAGTACTTCCAAGTTCACTAAAGAGTGTGATGCTTTCAAATTAAATCGGTTTTCTAAAAATGATTTTTAGAAGAGTCAGTTGTAGTTATGGAACCATTGTGCATTTGCCTTGATGTGTTGCAAGGTGAAAATAATATGTATTTTGGGTTTTTGTTGCCTTCTATTACAATACTCTTACAAAAATATGATGATATCGCTAAAAAAAATTTAATTTATTGTGATTCTTTAGTTAGTTTGATTAAAGCAAACGTGGAAAAACGTTTCGAACATTTTTTGACTGATCCTTTTTTATTATCTGCAACGGTTTCACATCCGTTTTTTAAAACCATCTGGCTAACCGACAATGATAAAAAAATAAGTCATTATCATTTTAAAAAAAATGTTGTTTAGAAATGTTTGAACAGTCAAATTTGCCTGAATCTGAAGTATCTGATAGCAATATCAGTGATGATGCAAATAATTACTTTAATTGGTCTGAAAATAAATCAAAAGTGGATCTTTCATTAGATCAAGAAATAACCAGGTACCTATTTGTTTAAGTACTTTTGTAAAAGTTTTACGAAAAATCTTAATATATTGAATGAAATGCCCACACTTAAAAAGGTATTTTTTAAATTTAACACACCACTTCCTAGCATTGCCGCTGTAGAACACATATTTAGTATTGGTGGTGCTGTTTTATCGAAAAAAAGGGGTAAGATGAACGATAAAAATTTTGAAAATGTATTAATGTTCAAGTGTAAAAATCAATAAAATAAAATATACAGTAACTATAATACTATTATAATTAACTATTAATTAACAGTTTGTTTTTTTTTATTGTGTTTTATCAAATTAATTCTTTTTTATTATTACTATTTACTATTATTATTTAATAAGCATAAATTTGGCCATTGGCTTAAAGTAGTTGAACAGTTGTAATGTTGTGTAATTAATAGTTATGTTACTAAAATACAACCTAATGTTGATTATTATTTTTTTTCAGCTTATAAAATAATAAATATGTTGCTAGGTTAGGTTCTTGTTATCAACAAGTTATTTAAAAAATAAAATATAATATATCAAAATGTAAAAATGTAGCTACTATTGATGGACGTATAGAAATTATGACGGCAGAGCTAAAATAAATGTTTGTGCGTTAACCCCTCTCCTAAGCACCCCTTTAGCTAATGGTTATTTACTTCCTGTAAAACAAATTAAATTATTGAACGTATAAATAATGTATGGCTTAAGTATCTTTATATGTTTGTGGCTTAACGCTTAGATAATATATTTTATTGATGTTTTTTGTTACATATACCTAACTATATGAATAGCGTTAAAAAAATACATTTTTATTTGATGGTAAAGAAACAACACATTAATCAAGTACTTTGTGCGACTGTCTGAGAGACGAACTTGAGTACATCTTTTTTTTATATACTATGTTATTTACAATACATACTTGAAGATATGTTCGGTTGTATATTACGTACCTACATAATTTATAAAGATATGGGAACGAACTAAAGTGGACTTATAATGTTATAATATGGTCTGTGGCCTAGCAGGGAGTAGGCGTCTGCTGATCACTACATAGGTATCATATACGAAACAGCGAATAGGTACACAATGCACATGTACAATATAATATAAAATATAATGAATTTGAATTCTACCATGCATCATCTATACCATGACCCGGATGTTGTATTAATTTTATTCTATTGAAGTGAACTGAACAAAATATAGTAAATTGTTTGCTCGGTCTTATATTATATTTTAAAAGTGGGTACTATAGATACATATGATGACAATGAAAGCGGATTTTGGCTTAGGCGTCACTTTGTCGTTAGCACGAAACTACATAATATACATGCACCTACCTACCCATTGTAATACAATATAACGCATTCAAAATCGATCACTTACTACCCTTGCCATGACCAGGAGTTTTTTTTTATTATATGATTGCGTGTAACTACTAATCCAACCCAAAAGTAATTGTTTGTTTTGTTGTATGTACCATGTATACGATGACAATAAAAGTGGACTTACGATCTGCACCCTCGTGTTACGATATTTTAATAGGTACTGTCGTGTGTCGTCTGATACAATTTATACTTTATACTTTGGTCAATGTTATTATTTTAAAGTGTTTCAATTTTTAAAATGTAAAAGTGTTTAAGTTTTAAATTATTTAAAGAGTAGTCATATTATATTGAAAATTAAAAGCGAAGAACCCGGTTCTTGAAATGTATTTTACTTATGATATCAATAAAAACAGTAGTAAATGTAATGTAGTGGGATGTACGAGGTATATATATCTGGTAAACATGCATCGAACTTGAAAAAACACATTTTTGCCCTACACAAAAATGAGTACAAAGATTTAACGGAGGCCAAATTGTCTAAATCTGGTGCTCGTATTGAAAATGTTCAGTTACATGATAAAGCTATGGTAAGTAATGACTAATAAATAATTATTATATAAATATTAAATATAGTAAATTATACATATTATTAATTATGATGTATTAATATAATTTACTAGAGATCCAGAGAGAAAAGATAAAATCATCTACTTAATATTTGTCCTTTTAAATAAATTGTGTTTACTTTTTCAGTAAATGTGTATCTGTTATAGTTAAAACATGAAATCCGTCTTTTTATTTTTAAAGAGAAAAATTGAACAGTCATTATTGTTACAATTTGTCAAAGTTAAAAAGAAATCTTTTCGTATAGACATGAACCAACAGAAATTATTTGATGCTTGTGATGGGTTAGTGATAGTTAATGTGAGACCTTTTAGCTTGATGCCGGATTTAAAAAAATTATAAATCTCATCCTTGAAGCATTCGGTACAGATAATACTTACTATACATTACTCATTAGTGTATTTTAAATTTTGTATAACTACCTATTTAAAAGTAATATATTATAGGTGCTACTTAATCTATTTATTATAAAAATGATAATTATATTTAAATGTTTTAGGTATATCTATTAATTCTCAAAAGGGAACATATAACATTGACGGTTCTAGTGTATGTGAAAAAATTTCAAATGATATGAAAAATCATAAGGTTTCTTTAAAAATTGATGATGTTACACGTCACAATAGGTCAATTATCGGTAGGTTACAAAACCATTAGGAAACAAAACCATTGTTACATCCCGCATTCTATATTAGATAAGTACCTATATGGTACTTTGTCAAATTTCACCCTTTATAACTATATTTTATCTGTTAGTCATCTGCGGACCTCACCCAACAGTGCATTCCACCAACTAGCCATTAATTGCTATAATTAATTCGAGGAATTTGAGACATTGGCAATAAAACACATATCATAGTATATTGACTATATTGTGTGGCGTGGACGGGAAGTGAGCTATTTCAATCACTGGGGACATTTGCGGGATAGCAGCATTTTGCCAAATACTGAAATTGCCTTTCCGTATGAACTACACATACTATTTTTGTCACGCCTCCATGTTCATCGATCATTGCGAACCAAAAGCATGAATCTATATACACTATGCAGCAGTAAACCTATTCTTATAACACATTCATTTAGACAGTCATTGTTATGCACAACACATTTTAATAGCAAATATTTTGTTTTGTTTGAAGAAGATATGGACTATAGTAATTTGGTATTGATTGATTGAACTATGCAAGGTATTATTAGGCCGTTTCGTACACACCGATAAAATCGGAACCGGAGTGAGCGCCGGTGCCGGTACCGGTTGTTCTCTTTTTTTCACACATACCGGTAAAACCTAGACCGGTGCCAGATTAATTTCACATACAACGACGAAACCATATTAAACAGTTTTTGTATTCACTAAGGTGAAGTCATGTTAAGTTATTTTCTCTGTTGTTCTCAATTGAAAAGGTACCTTTTATCTTTTATGGATTGTCGCCATTTTCCACTCTCTAGCCAAGAAATCGAAAATCGTATTTTCTTTTGTTGTATAATGTATTGTAATACAATCCCGGGAACATGTAGGTATGTTTTTTTTTTTGTTCGATGTCATGGCAGTGGCGTATTTATGATTTTTTCTAGGGGGTGGATGACAATAGGGGCGTAGCCCCCCACACCCCCCAACAACACAACAATGAATTAATTACTTTGAATTACATATAAATATTTATTATTATAATATAAAAAAATTTATATTATTACATATTAATATAATATAAACCATATCAACCATAAAACCGTGGCCACGAGAAATGGAATGATAATATCAAAAATCTCTGTTATCGTATATAATCTTATGATAATATGATATCATGTTTAAGTACTGTTATTTTCACGAACCGTTCTTCGCAGGAAAAATTGTTCGTATGATCCATTTCCTTATCACACTTATACCATGGTAATGACCACGTTCGTGGTTATTATTTAAAACCGCATCACTTATCACGGTATTATCATAGAACAGTTGTATTATATCAAGGTTAATATGAATTTATATATTTATATTAACCTTGGTATTATATATTGTATATAAATTGTGATTGTAGATTTATTAATTGCTGCCAAATGTCATGATTTTGGCGAGGAAATATGATTTATACGATTACCCATCTATGTATGGCCTGTTTTACAATCATAGTTTAAACCTCGGTTACGCTTGAACCACTGATTTTATCGGCCGAATTCGGTGGTTTAACCTGAGTTCAACTATTGTAATACGGGCCCTAATAATAAGAGCAATAAGAGGATAGTCAAAGCTAAGCCTATTCATTGCATTGTATCTTATCACAATATTAATTGGGTCATAAAAATAAAAGTAGGGCACTCAATAATAAATTGGAGATTTCGGGGTTATTGGAAGATCGCCTATTTTAGTAGTGTACTCCTTGTTAGTAAACTTTTCTTGTTTAGCCAACGCCGACTAGTAGATTTTCCGGTTTCCCAATTTTAAGTTTTATTTTGAGATACAATTTTTTTATAAATTAGTATATTATTTTTAATATGTTTTCCTGTGAGGTTAGGGTGTTATTATTTGTTTAGTGTTTTCAAATTTTTTTTTTTTTTTGTTCAAACATTTAATAAATGTCAATAATATTATTCATCAATAATTTATTATTAACAAAATGTCTGTGAATAAAATGTTGTCTTGGGTGTTGTGCAGTGTACTAAACCAAGTAAACCATGAAATATGAAAATACTAATATTTCAAAATATAATATAATATTGTGATAAGGATGTGATAAGAAAATGGATCATACGAAAAAAATTTTCCTGCAAAGAACCGTTCGTGTTATTTTCATAGAAAATAGAAGATAATAAAATCTATTATCTATGGTTATTTTATATAACAAAATGATGATACTTTTTTTGTTGATAACTGAAACTTATCAATTAATATCTGTACATTAGAATTTAATAATTAGTACATAATATTGTATACAATATCAAAGAGCCATGGGGGCGGATCTGTCCGCCCCCTTAAATACGCCACTGTGTCATGGCTGATTTATGGCGTTCAGAACAGCAAAGAAAAACAACGTAAAGGTATGATTCCTATGTACGCGTCTAGAGACGCGCGGCGACGCGGCGCGATTTAAATTTCAGCCGCGCCGTACTAGATAACGTATTATTAAATTAAACCAATTCCTACAGCAACCGCTTGGCCGCGCGTCGAATCACGCAGCCGCGCGTCGGCGCGGTTACTACCGCTCGGATAGCTGTCAAGACGCGCCGCGCACTTAAAAGCAAATTTTATATTTCAACTTTTTGTGATTTTTTCTTAATTATTTTGTGTTGAAAATTTAAAATGCCACCAAAATCACAAACTCAATTTTCTGTGGAGGATGACATAACACTGGCAGAGCTCGTAAGCAGGCACCCTAGTGTTTATGATTTAAAAAATGAATTTTACAAAAACCTAGGTGTAAAGGAGAGTGTTTGGACACAGATAGCCGAAAAAATGGAGAAGAATGGTAAGTAGTTAATAACTTGTCATAAGATAGTTAATTTATATTAATAATAATAATAATGCTTGTAATAATGATAGCAATAAATAATAATAATATCTACTTCTACTAAAAACAATAGTATTGATATTAAATAATAATAACAAATATTAAAAAACATGGATATTGCACACAGTAGTATATCTAAAGGTATTTTTTAAGTACTTTATAATATTATTATAAGTTACAATTTATATACTAGGTAGTACAATATTATCAAACACTAACTTTCAACATATTATATTTTATTTTAATTTATATCAATTTGTCGAACTTGTTGATTCTGCCATATAACAGCTCCTTGTGGACTATTGAAGAATTGTTTAAATTCGTCTCTGACATTGAATCCATCAAAATTAGCGTATCCTCCTGATCTAGAAATTGAAATCATATTCCTAGATGGTGGCGGTTCATTTGCATCAAAGTTGTAAAAACAATTCCCTGTATTTTCTAAATATCTATCACGGAGAAGGTTATGAAGACAGCATGATGATAATACAAGATAATCTACAGTTTCTGTTTTAAGAGATATAGGTGTATAAAAGACTCGAAAAACTTGACTTAAAAGTCCAAAACTATTTTCCGACGTTCTTCTAGCACGTGACAATCTGTAATTAAAAACCGTTTTTTCGTGATCATTCCGTGCTTCGATTTTTGTATATGGTCGCATCATATGAGGTTCTAGACGGAATGCTTCATCCCCAATATGTACATACGGCAATTTTTTATTTGTATTGGGCAATATTTCTGGGGAAGGAAAATATTCACCAGTCTTTATTATTTCGGAGATACGGCATTTGTTGAAAATCCCACTGTCCCCTTCTTTGCCGTATGCACCAACATCCACAAATATAAATTTACAATTTGCATCAACGATTGCAAGAAGAACAATTGAAAAAAAGTCCTTGTAGTTGAAAAACAACGAGCCACTTTTTCCGGGAGCAAAAATTCTTATGTGCTTTCCATCTATGGCACCTACACAGTTTGGAAAATTCCATTTGATCCAAAAATCCATAGCTATTTGTTTTAGATTTTCTCTTGTCGGAGGTGGTAATAAAATAGGTGTTAGTCTTTCACTTAAACTTTTTAAAACTAATCTAATGATACGGGTTATGTAACTTTGCGAAATTCTAAACGAAAACGATAGTGATCTAAAAGATTCACCTGTTGCCATGTACCTAAAAAAAAATATTAATACAATAGATTTTAAAATTTGTATTATACATCCCTGTGTGCAGAATGATGAACATTAGTTCTCGGCGATGGTCGTTTTAACTCTAAATCGTAACCTCGCAATTAGACTTCTATAGTATATTAAGGATACATTTTAAAATAATTATTAATAACGTTTGGTCTAAGAGACATTTTAATTATGTAAACCATAGGAAGTCCCAAAATATATCTCGCATACATGTACAAATTATATTTATTTGAAATTTAACTTCTCCATGTAGTTAATAATGTGCGCTAAATAAATGTTTGATATAATTTTAAATTGTATAGTTATAGAGAGGTTTAATTATTCAATGTTAATTTCTTAACATATAATTAATATCACATAAGCATAAGCTATAATAGGTTTCAAAATTAATCTCGTATACTAGTTACGCGTAGGAACATTTAGTTCCAACGTCTCCAGGTAGGTGCAAGTATTATAATTTATTGAACTGGGTATTTTCAAACTATATAAATAACTATATGTTATATATTTATAAATTATAAAAATAATTTCAATTGATATTAATTTTTCAACTTCTTTTGGAAGTCACATGTACTGCATCATCACGGTACAATATAATAACGTATGGAAATTTTGCGTGGTATTTACTATTTATATTCATATATAGTTTATAAATATATGTATAGCTATATTTATAAATGAGCGGGTTTAAATTTGAAGTATTTATTTTTATACATATTTAATTTATTAAGATTAATCATTTATTGTCATTACCGCTGTGGCGCTGTTATCAGTTGTTTTGTCATATTTTGTCGTTGCATAGGCGCATAGTGCATAATTGCAGGTTTCTACTTGCTAGGCTGCAGCATTCTGATTTTATACGACATACGTGTCTCAAGTCACAACCATAATATACATACATAATATATTATATATTTTATTTGTTTATGTATACTTATCGTGTACTTATTCGTGTGACGACGTGAGTAATATTTTACAGTTGTTGTTCGTTATACCAATTTGTATTTTGCAAATTATACTATTTGTACCTTGCATCCCGTAAATGCAGAGTGCCTAAGTGCGTATTACGATTTTTTTACTGTTTAATTTCTTTATTGACTATCCGTCAACTGTCAAACACATTTGTTCATCAATACAAGAAGCAGCATTTCAATGGACCCAGTAAAGAAACAGGTAATATTAATAACCATAATAATAGCTATATTTAAAATCCGGCGAGTGCATAATAAGTTGGGTCCCTCATTTTGCAGGTGATTTTTGCACCTCAACATAGAGAGATAAAATTATATATATTTAAAAATGAATTAATGTAAAAAAATTTAACTCTTCTACTGAATTGTGCCAGCTGTTATAACTAAAATCTTTTTAAATATTACCTAATATCTAATAAATGTATACTTAGTTCTTCTACTGTCCTACCTACTGATTATTTTACTAAATCAGTTGGCTTGGTATGATATTTGTCGTTAAGTAGGTACCTATTTAAAGAAGCATTTAATATTATGTACTTTACAATGTTACATATAAACCTTTTCAAATAGGTACGATGCAAATAAAACTTATGGAATAAATTTACAAATCTAGTTTGGTTTTGGTGCTCAAGCAAATATAATTTTTTTTTAAATCTTAGCATATCAGCGTTTTAAAAATGATGGCACAACAATTAACCTGCTGAAACAATTAGTTTTTAAGTTATGTAGTTTTTTAAGGAATAATGTAGGGTTGTTAGGTATTGCAACTTATCTAGGTCTACGTTATTATATAATACTATAATATATACAGTGATGGGTATACGATATACTGGTTATAGGATATTGAAATTGTGATATACCAATATCTAAAATATTTAATTTTAACAAAGAATAGGTACTCAAATAAATAGTAGTTGACTCCAGGCTTTAACTGTTATAGGTACATTAATTCATGTTTAGATATACCTTAATGTACATGCTAACTAAACATATAATTAATAATTTTAATTATAAAACGTTTAGTGGCAAATAGGATTTTTTGAAGATGAGAACAAATATTCAGTTTTACCAAAAAATTGGATATATAGTACACAAAAAGGTGATTTTTGTAGATGGCCAAGGAAACAGAGAGTTACAGATTTAATGCTAATAAAAGCAGATGAGCCAAGTATGGATTGGTTATCTTTTCCCGTCAATATAATTGGTGAAAGTTATGGTATGTTTTAGTATGTTTAAGGTTGTATATAGGTATCCACCTAAACTTAATTGTTTTATATTATTCATCATGGTTTTTAAATATATAATATATAGACTCTTATGAAAAAGCAGCACTTAAAGAAAAAGAAATATTTTTATCAGAATCAGAAAGAAGTCTAGGACGAGGAAAAAGAAAGAGAAAAGAAGTTAAAAATCATCATGAAGATACTGACAGTGGTATGAATGATTTATTGTTTAGTACCTACCTATGAATTTAATGAAATAGGTTAACACATGCAATTTAATTTTTAGACAGTTCTGATTCTCCCATAAAAATTATTCCATCAACATTTTCAAGTAAAAGTATTATTCCTAATAAAAACCTCAGTGTATTGAACTCAAATTTGATCTCTAATGAGCCAACTGTATCATATAGCCAGATAAACACAACTAGTTGCAGCATACCATGTATGTATTATCTTTAAGTAATACAAAATGTAGATTAATTTATTTTTCAATTAGATAACAATCTATTATTTGCAGATGCAATTAACTCACTGAATGAAATTGATGAAAATTGTCATATGTCTAAGTTAGAATTGTCCCAAACACATATGAGTAATGCAAACTTATATGAAAGTACCAGTACATCAAATGTTTTTCCATCTACGTCACAATGTTTTGATACAATTGATAAGGAATTGGTTTCTATTTTTGATAATCCTGGAAAGTATATTTGTTAATTATCTATATTTTTTAATTTAATAATATGATAACTGTTTTTTTTTAAATACCTATTCATCAATTTATTTTTATATTGCTAAATTTTTCCATTACATTTTTTCATATTATTATGTATTCAAGTATCAAATAAATCATAAAATCTTTTACATAACTAACTTTTCAATAATATTATTATAATTTTTTTCTGTAGATCAAAGTTATAGTGAACAATTAAACTTGAATGAAACTTCCCAACAAGAAACTTTAAATACTCAATCAATGCGAGATTCATCAAATATTGCAAACCATAACACAGTTTCAGATAAACTTTGTAATGAATACTACATAAATATTTCTATTCCTATTTTAAATCAATTTAAATATAACCATATCAGAAATTTAAATTATTTATTAAAATTTTATTTTGGTTAGCTGTTTTAGTAGAAACCGATGAAACGATTCTCCTAAAGAATATTTTCAGTTATATTAAAAGACTTGATGGACGAATGGATAGGATCGAAAAACTTTTGGTAGAATCTCCAGTTGGTCCACTTAATAAACAACCATTGGATGATACTCTTTTTTCCATATTCCCTATTAATGACTTCCAACATTTATTGAAAACTGATGAAAAAGTCAAAAATGAAGAGCAGTTTGAAAAGAAAATGGTATCTTAATAGTTTCTTTTTTTTTTTTTTTAATTTTTCTCATAAATACATATGTTTGTTTCATAGGTAAATTTTGTATCTGCTATTAGTGGTAAGAACATAAAAAACTTTGTCAAACGTATTTTACAACGTTTATTTACAAACGAGCTTTCATCAAAATGCTCATGGACTGGATTTCGAAACAATTTCCGTCTTGAGAACCTTAAAATAATTAATATTATGAAAGGTAGGTACCTAAAGTTGGTGTTTAAATCCAAAAATAATTTTATCTTATTTCCAAAATATTGTTTGTTTTTCACAGAAATAGGTAGAGTTAACTTTAGTTGTACTGATGTGGTTTTTGAAGAACATGTCAAAGAATGGTTTCGACATGGTAATCAAAGATTCATTAGAGAGAAAACAATAAATATATCTAAATAATATTCAATACTCTATAGTACTCATGGTGTGTATAAAATTATAGTCCAATACATTTTATAAATTTTACACTCTATTAACAATAGTTATGTATGTACTTACTATTCATAAATATATATTGATTGTATACTTATTATGTAGGTAGTATAGGTAGCAATAGCACATACATTTCTTCTAAAAAGATGATTAGAACAAATATTAATAATTATAATATAATCTATTAGGTTGATAGGTACTTATCTTATACCTACTAAACAGATTGTTTTGCGAGGTTTTTTTTAATATAATATAAATATATTTGAGTATACGAAAACCTACTAAAATATTACTGAAAAATGATGTACAATTATATTATTATTTAATTATTAATATGCTAAAATGCTTAAATAATTTATGTTTTGCACAATAATTTTATTTATTGAATTTAACTGAAAATAAAATAAATATATAATGACTCAGTATATAGAAGATGTTAGTTACAATATGGTATTACATTACAAGCTACGTAATTTTTCATATCAGAAATTTATTATTTATAGTATATTTTGGGTAGGTATTATAGATGTAAAATATTATTTTTTTTTTCATCTCCATAGTTAAGTTATTTTAGAATAAAAACACTAGAAATATATTAAGATTTAAAATAACAATTTTGATTTGGTTTTACAATTTTGATCTTGCCCCTGGTGGGATTTCATCCTGCGGGCGCACTTCCCTATTTATTTTAATATGAACCATATATTTATATACTATTACTATCTTTGGCAACCTATGAAGTGTGAAATTTACTTAACCAACATAAAGAACAAAAAATTATATTTAAATATTTTTATATTTACATGTAAATTATGATATAGATACCGATCAAGTTATATTCAATTATTATATGATTTATTAGTAGGTTCAAATACATTAGTTAGTAGATAGTTATATTTAATATTCAAGTATTATTACATATATTTAGCTTGATCCCTACTTATATTATACCATAATTACTATACATCCTTCTTGATTATTAATTATATAATCTACTGTTTAATTATAGTTGAAAAAAAGAAAAGAAATTCATGTTATGTCGAGAAGACAATTTCAACGTACTATTCTCACAAAAAAAATTAAATGTTCTAATACACTTGAAAAGGACTCAAGTTGTTTAAACATAGAAGTAAAACTACCAGAAGAGGAATTTTCAAAGAACTTCTCTTCCATTCCAGTACCAACATTGTTTGAAGATACAGCAGTGACCGTATGTTCAATTAGCCTTTCAAAATCTACCTCAACTAATTCTACAGAAATACATCCTACTACTGTATGTGTTGATGAAAATTTCCCATTATGTGATAAAGATTGTGACAAAAATATTTCACTAGAAAATAAATTACAAAATTTAATTTCTAAATACCATGTATCGCATAACTTTGTAAATGACCTTTTAATTATTTTAAGATCAGAAGGTCTTAAATTGCCCAAAAATTCAAGAACTTTATTAAAAACTCCAAAAAGACATGATATTATTAGTATAGAACCAGGATCCTATATTCATATAGGTATTGAGTTCATGATCACTCCAATTTTAACTAAATATTTTGATAAATTAAAAAATACTTCGATAATTAAATTAAGTTTAAATATTGATGGTCTTCCTACAACAAAGAGTTCAAAATCCAATTTTTGGCCTATTTTAATTTCATTTGTTGATATACATGAATTATCTAAAGAAGTTATACCAGTTGGAATTTACCATGGTAAATATAAAAAACCAAATTCAATATCTGATTTTTTAAATCCATTCATTTCTGAAATGGAATTATTAATGGCCAATGGTTTGAGTATCAATAATAAAATTTTTTTTTTAAATATTAGCCAGGTAATTTGTGATGCCCCAGCAAAGGCTTTTATTTTGAATGTAAAGGGACACAATGCTTACCATAGCTGTAATTCATGTATTGTCGAAGGTGTTTTTCTAAGTAATAGAATGGCTTTTCCTGACTTAAATTCTACTTTACGAACAAATATTTCATTTCATAATCAAAGTGATGAAGACTATCATAAAGGCTTTTGTCCTCTAACCAAATTCAATATAAATATAGTAGATAATGTGGTATTAGAATATATGCACAATATATGTTTAGGGGTAATGAAAAGATTATTATTATTTTGGAAAAAAGGCAAAAAACCAGTTCGCTTTATAAATGATAATATTTCAAATGAAATTTCTTCAGAGCTTATTACTCTTAAAGCATTCTTCCCTAAAGAATTTAGTCGTTCTCCTCGATCTTTAGAAGAACTAGAGTTTTGGAAGGCGACTGAGTTTAGATCTTTTTTGTTATACTCTGGCCCTATTGTACTAAAAGGTAGATTGAAAAAATCACTCTACAAACATTTTATGGTATTACATTGCGCTATTAGACTCCTGTTATCGAATGAAACATGTATTGCTTACAATGATGTTGCCAATGATTTATTAAGAAAATTTGTGATAGAGTATTCCTTTTTATATGGTGAAGAGTATATTACATATAATGTTTATGGTTTAATTCATATGGCACATTTTGTAAAAATACATGGATCATTGGACAAATTTAGTGCATTCAAATTTGAAAATTGTCTACAGAATATTAAAATGTCGTTGAAAAACTCTCGTTTTCCTCTTCAAGATGTATACAATAGAATAATAGAACAAAAAAACATTGAGATAGTTGCATCAATTGTTAGTTACCCAATTTTAAAAAATGAAATTGATTATAATCTTTTATCTCATCCTGATCCTACAGATACTCTTTATGAAAATATAATTACTGAACATTTTACCGTGAGTTCTGTAAACAAGAAAGATATGTACTTTTTATTGAAAAACAATGGGATTATTTGTATTAAAAAAATTATAAAAAGGGCTAATGGAAGTATATATTTTGAAGTTGTCCAGTATAATACAATCCCATTTTTTGATAATCTGTTAGTGTCTGATATTATTGGAGACTTTTATGTAGATACATTTAATGAAACAAATAGTTTTCTTATTAATATGTGTGATATTAAGCATAAATGTTTATTTTTTAATATTTCTAATGTAAAAGCAGTTGCAATTACTTTGTTACATGATCTTTATTAAATAAAATTATGCTTTTACATGAATAAAATACTGTTGTTTGTTATTATTCCTATATACTATATGTTTTAATGTTTTATGTTAATGGGAATAATTAGTGTAGATTTTTTTTATAATCTTACTAGATCCTTATATAGAATTCTTACATTTATGATTTATTATTAAACTATAATTTCTGTTATGGTCATCATCACTTGTTACTGTATGTTAATATATTTATTTACCTATCTATAGTTATAGCCACTGAAGATTTAAAAATAACATAAATCATAATTTAAAACAAAGTGAAAAGGTAGTTTATTTTTTTTTATATAAATTTAACTAAATTTACATAGGTATAAAAATTAAATAAGTCAATATTTATTTTTAATGCTATATAAGTAGTTGTTTAATTATTACAAACAATATAAATAGTTATTCATTATTAAATAATGAATAAATAAATATTTTATTATTATTTATTCATATATAAACTTTATATAATATATATCTAAATTAAAGCATGGCCATAAGAGGTTAATAATGTGATATCCATGTGAATATAAATGTAAGCATTTAATAGATTTTACATAGTTGTTTATTCAACAGTAGAATATAACTACTATTTGACCATTGTTGTTACTTAAATATAATTACTATGTGAGTTTATAGAGATGTTTATAATACCTCTTATAACTTAATATTGTATTAATAACATCAATCAACCTGGCGTTTGGCATACCAGGTACATCTCAAAGAAGTAAATAGGCATTAATTTAGAACTTCACATTACAAAAGAGAAGTCTATGTGATATTTATGGCACTAATTTTTGCACACAGGGGCATATATGTAATGCACAAAATATTTAAATTCTAAAAAAAATTAATCAAATTGGCTGCCAAAACTGTGATAATATCGAATTAAACATTGATTATTTCTTAAAAAATCATGAAATTGTTATATATATACATTATATATATATACCTATATATTATGTTACTCATTACATCTTCATAAGTCTATTTTCTCTTTGGATTTTACGAAATGTAGAAACTTAAATAGGTACCGAGTCTTTATAGATAATTAAAATGATTATACTTAAAGCTACACGATAGGTACACCCTTAGTAATTGATACGCGTAGGTGATTACTTTAACTGTATAGGTATCTTATCGTAAGTAAAACTATACTGCCCTTCACGTCTATATATCGCATTATGTACAATACATTATATTAGGTACCTATATCTAATCGGTAAACAGAAATATTTGGATACTCATTTATTGCTTTGATCTTATCTATAACACTTTTATTTGTATTTAATTTGTTAATATCTAATTTCATGACAATGATAGTCCAGTACGTCAGTACCCTATAGATATTAAAGAACGGGTAGGCCATGGCTATAAGCCTATAACAGCATAACATGCCGGAATGAGGAAGAGAGAAAGACTGAATTTTATCATTACCTCTCATTCTGGCAGAGGTCTTATCATAAATTATGTACAATAATTACATACATGTATATACATTTATGTTAAGACCTCTATATTTTTATGTTCGTTCCCGTATGATAAGCATAAATGGCCTATTCATTTTTTAAATTTTTAATATCTATGCGGTACCCAAACAAATATTGTATTTAACTTTAACACGTCATACAATTTAACCTACTACTATATTTAAAATCAAATGAATAATATTAAATAGGTACCTTTGATAAAAAAAACACACTATTTTCAACAAACCTCATATTTAATAACAACACTAATATATAAGCATTTAAAATGTGACACAAATACAAAAGTTTTTTTTTTAAATTACTGTAATTACAGACAGATTATATTAAGATAGGTACATAATATTATAAATGCCAATTATCAAGTGATTCGTTTAATACAAACAGTTATTATTATCTTTTTAAAATAATTTCAAGGCATTATAAAACAACGAAATTGTATTTTTTATCGTTATAATTTTAAAGTTTTTATTTAAAATTTAAGATCGAAGGTTTTATTTTTGGAACGAAAATAACAAAAATTTTTACATTCATAATCAAAGCAGAACATTTTTTTGAAGTGTTTTAAATCATAAGAAATCGAATTTTAGATGAGTGGTTTATTAGTAATTAGTATATTAGTTATAACTAGAGTTCGGATTTCTATGCGATTGCATATGTTTTCCTCTTCACATTGTGAATTTTCGTCAGTAATCTTTACGAATCATATAATAGTTTGAAGTTATTGGTAAATTTTTTTGCATATTTCTACATATTTAATGGTTATTGCGTATTTTTGAATATTTTTATGAAATTCAAAATCTATATTGAATAATGAAAAGAAATTTAAAAAAAAAAGCGGGAAAGTGGATGTCGCTTTGCTGTACAGTAGGTTACTGTAATGGATGAAATTAAATTTGAATCCAATGATATTATATCATTGTATACGAAAAACGATTCTGAGCGAAGACGGTTTATCTGTCTAGGATATATTATAGATTATTAAAAATTTTCAAATCTTAGATTTAAAATAACATTTTTTTATGAATTTCTAGCTTAAAATAATTTGAACATTGCCGTAATTTTTACGCATTTAATCAAAATTTGAACTTTAAATGCTTATAAAAAAAATCGTGCCTATATATTTTTAATATTTTTTAACTGCTATTGTTACAATGTGTTAGAAGCCTTGTATTAAATTTTCAAGTTTTTCTGCCTAACAAATACATTTTTATCGATATGAAATTTAAAAAAAACTAATAACGATCGAAAATTGCAAATACCTATGAATAGTTCAACTTAAGTCGAAATTTTGAAAATTGCATGGTGGATAGAATATACTTATATAAACATTCGGTGAAAATTTCATGTATCTATGTCATTTGTTTTAAAGTTACATCAAAAACCAAAATCAATTTTGTCGAAAAATGAGTGTGCGTAATATTTCCCGTTTTTCCCTTAATATTTAGTTTGTTTTCATTTGTTTTCACAGTCGTCTTCACTAAAAAAAAAAAATAAAAACACACATCATGATAAAATCATATAAAATTATAAAATATTGTGATGTAAATAATTGAAATGGTCTTGTATATATTGTATTATGTTTTATTCATTTAAATAATAAATAAAATTTAAAATATATATCAATTTACAATACCTTTTTATAAGATTTAAATATATAAATTTATGTTATAAATAATTTAAATTTAATTGTATATTTGTTGCATATTATATTCTACGTATTTGTATATTTGTTGCATATTTTTACGATTTTTACTATGTATTTTTA
Organism: Diuraphis noxia; assembly: GCF_037042655.1. NCBI lineage: Eukaryota > Metazoa > Arthropoda > Insecta > Hemiptera > Aphididae > Diuraphis > Diuraphis noxia. The sequence continues at coordinate 91,464,286 of NW_028301711.1, read as the reverse complement.
CTATGTACTTTTTACTATATTTTTACTATTTTTATATTCATAATATGAAATGGCATATTTTGATACTATTTAGTGCATAAAAATCCGCGCTCTAGCTTATAACTTATTAACTTATAAGAATTTGAAGTGGAGTAAGTATGGTACGCGAGGGTATTTAAAAAAAAATGTTTTAAGTTTAATTATTCATAATGTTGAAATTCTAATTTTTAGTTGATGATTGTAAAAGACGGTGGAAGAACATGAAGGACACATACAACAAAAACAAAAGACAACGAAAATTAGGAACTGGATCATCGGCAAAAAATAAGCCAACAAAATGGGCACTGACTGATGTATTATCCTTCCTCGATGTTGTTTCTTACGAACGAAAGTATGTGTCGTATCTTATAGTTATTAATCTAATTATTTATCATAAATTAAATAGGTTAGGTTTAGGTTAGGTATTAATAAAGTTATAAGTGTTAGCCATTTGCAGGGCTAGGATTTGTATGCAATAAAAAATTGTAAAATATTCATTTAAATTTTTATAATTTATAATAATTTTTACACACAAAAATATAGTTACAAAAAAAAATGTATTTATTTATTTAAGTACATCAGTAATTATTGGCTATCTTAATAAAATATAATTGAGATTAAAAATTAAAAATTATTTATTGATTTTTACATGCATATTTATTTAGAAACAAAATGTATAATTCATAATTCAATAGTGGAAATATGTATGTGTTACATGCTACGCGATCTCATATTTTTTTAAATACCTATATACTTTTATTAATTGTGTGTTAACCTTGTCTAACTATTCAATTTCTTATCACATGTCCGTATAGGATTGTGTTTATAAAAATACAATTTATGTTTGAAAAAAAACCAAATTATATACTTTTATCAGTTTAATTACTACGGGCTCAAATACAATAAATACGATCATAATAAATATACAAAAATATGCATTAAGCTCAATATATACAAAGACATAACAGAATAAAAATAGTCGCAATTTCATCAGAATAATATAAATTTTAGACATTACTCACAAAAACTCCATTTGGACGTAGGTAGCATAAAATAAACTGCTGTTGCATACAAATCTGAAATCCTAGCTCTATAGTGTATACTTCATAAATAAAAGTATTTTATGCTATAAATTCATATTTTATAATCAAATAAATATTATATTAATATTCCTATAATTTATTTGATTTTTTCAGAGGGTTGTCTAATATCCCAACAGCGACTACTATTATTACCAGTGAAGAAATAAACAGCGAAGAGGAAAATAATGTTATAGTAGACGATGACGATTCACGGTCGGATTTGAATGTAGAACCACTACAATCTACATCTCAAATAGAGTTGGACATGGAACGTAGTAGAACTGGTGAGCCAAAATTGGCGAAAAGAAAACTGCCAAATGAAAAAATACGAAACACAGAAATACAAAAAGAAGATCTAGCCGCATTATTTTCCAAAAGTATGGAACAAAGACAACAAATGTTTCTTGCGCTAAATGACGAAAAAGAAGATCCAATCGACACTTTTTTTAAGTCAATGGCACAAACTGTTAAAACATTTAACCCTAATTTAAAAATTAAAGCTAAGACAGAAATTTTTAACATTATTACCAAGTTGGAAATAGAAAATATAAATCCTCTTACATCAACACAAAATTATCAGGTTCCGTTTGAAAGTTCAAGTTTTATTCCAGCACAATCTCAACACTTTTTTTGGCCTAGAGAAAATATATTGCAGTCTTCTAATTCAAATTATCAAACGGCACAGACATGATTTGGTCAAAATTATACTTACAACGCGTCAATGACACCACATAATGTACCAGAAACTCAGTTTGGAGAAAATATTGAGCGACAAGATGACAATCTATGATAATTAATCGATCTGTATTTCTAATAGGTATATGATTTTGTATAATAGGGACTCGATTAGTTAAACGACTGACTTATAAATTTTTCATATCTGAATTTTATTTTATTATATTTTATTTAAAATAAAAAAAATATTTAGATTTTAATGATAAATTCGTTTCGAGTGATTTGGAATAAAATAAGACATATTTCATTTTATATATGTTTACATATTTAACTTACCTTAAAGTAACTGCAAGTTTTTCAGCAGCAGTTATTGGCTCTGGAACTTTAATGCTGGGACTTGTTTTTATGTCTTCTTCAATCAAGTTCAATACATAATTGAATTGGCCCCAATTCAACCGAAAAAATTCCCGAAATTTTTTACCGTCTCGCCACAAATGTCTCTCAATAAGTATATTTAAAAACCCTTCGGTTTTTCGCGACAAAAACATCAGATGGGCATCGTTTTTTTCATTTGTTAAAAAATAATTCACTATAGCCTCTTCTTCTTCAGCTTCATGCAAAAGAAGAAGTTTTAAAAACTCTTTTTGTTTTTTTGTCTTGGGCATATTTGACTAAAACAAGTGTTATTATAGAAAAGTAGAAGAAACACACTTGCGACTAGTTGCAACCGTTAAAGGTACACTGAACTAAAAATAAAAGTCTACTCAGTGATCACTAGGAAATGTTAGTATAAGCTCCCTTACTAAAATAGAGTAAAATTTTGATTGGTTTTAAAAATATTATTTAAAAATACAATATTTATAGACACCACGCCATACCGCCGCGCGGTTGTATAGGAATCTATATTTTGGGCGCGCGGTTGGAAAAACAACCGCGCGGCTGAAATTTAAATCGCGCCGCGTCGCCGCGCGTCTCTAGACGCGTACATAGGAATCATACCTTAAGTTAGTTCTGCCGGATACCAACGGAATCATGCACATTTTAAGAAACACAATTATTCGTACTTACGTTTTCAACTAAAATATTTAAAATGTTCGTGCAATATTGCCATATTTCTAAAATCTTACGCAGTGTTTGGGAAGAACGTCGTTCAATAACGCGTGTTCATACTTAGTGAACGATTAACGCGAACGTTACTCGTTTTTTCAAATTGAACGTGAATAAGATGAATGGCGATTATATATTATTTTAACAATTTTTGAGACTCATAATTCATTTACAAATAATTAATAAATATGTTTAAAACTTATTGATTAATTGTATTTTATAATAATATATTTTGATTATGATACTATGAATATTATGAAAATACGAATGAAATTAATTTAGTGATGAACGACCTAATCAACAATTTCATTATTTTTTTAGTGAACGTTCCGAATATTAAGTTTAATTTAAAAAATGACTAATTTATAGCTTTTTATTACATTCGTATTTTATACCTACATGATTAGAAATCTCAAAGCCTCAAACTATAGTTCTTACGTCTTATGGTTGTCTTTTTGATACACCACGTCATTCATTTAATACTACACCCTCTCTATCATGTCGCATACATTTATGAAAGATACAATGAAATTCCGCGTATCTACTGAAAGCTAATGTGCATTCAGATCAATTTCATATTAGTATTAGAAAAATTAAATTTACACTGTATTTTTTAATACTTTTTATACACAAAACCTTTTTCAGAGAAAGCTATAACCACGAACTAAGATATATCTTAGTTCATGGCTATAACTAACTCATTAAGCATCACACATGGAAACTAGTATGGTAACACAGTTTCTCAGTGATTACAGAGTCAATATTGTTAACGTAAAACATATCAACAACTATATGAGCTCCATGTAAAAAAAAAAAAAAAATAATTTATCTTAATGGTTTGATAAAGAACTCCAATTTTTTTTGACCGACTAAATCAAATAACAATATCTTTTCGAATTTGAAAGCTCAATAGATAAAAAAATCTAAAACATTTTCACGATTATATACTCCAGTCCAAAAGTAAAAATGTGTAAATAGTCGTTCTACACACTCAAACGCTGGTTCTCGCGGTTTACCAAACATTGCATTATTATTCATATGTGTTAAGCATACATATAAAAGGTTACTGACCCATTGTAAAATTAAAATGATATAAAATAAAATAAATAAATAAAAGTTTATTTGTATGAAGAAAATATATCATATAATTAAATGATTCCCATTACTTAAAAAAAATATATATATACATATATGTTATTGATACAAACAATATATCTTAAAAATATCTTTAGTTAAATATTGCAGAAAGTTAAAAACATAAATTTATGAAGATGGCAATAGAAAATAATATTGATCATCATAATAATATTCAGTAGTGGTTGTAGTTGGACGCATGGTGGTTGTTGTAGTAGTAGTTGTAGTGGTAGTTGGAAGACTGGTGGTTGTAGTTTCATTCTTCTTACTGTAATTATAAAGGCATAATATTGTTTATTGGACCATGACAGTTTAACTTTTATGAATATGAAGTTCTATCTTTGCTATATAGAAAGATTTATGAGTACATTGACTAGGCCACAGTTGAATTATAACTGAATAACAAGAATAGGAATATATATTATATAATTAATGGCAATTATAAGAAACAATATCTATCGTTATAAAGATTAAAATTAAGTCACTCATAAAAAATGTATATTATAGTGTCACACATATCTTCTTTATAATTTGAAGCAAAAAAAAAAAACTGACAAGTGGGTACCACTCATTAATAAATTTAAATTATAATGATATCTTAAAATAAATTTAGTAATATTATAGTCTGAAAGTCTGCCTTTAAATCGAATCGTTTTTTGTATAAAATAATTATTTAATATTACTATTTGCTGAATTAAAGTTAAACACATCCATTAAACATTTTCACAAGGCACCTAATGTTCAGCAGTGTACCTATTTACCCATTTGCCCGCTTTATAAACTCCAAAACAAATATTACTCAACCTACCTACCAGTTAAGAAGTTTACAACTAAACATAATTATATTAAATCAAATCATTATTTTAAAATATTATAAATATAATATATTAGGTAGGTATTTTGGATTTTTATAATGTGGTTTTGCAGTAGCGTTGGTATTAGTCGGTCGAGTCGGTGATCATTAACTCTGAGATTTGTCTTTTTATCACTATAAATATTAAATTAAACATAAATTTAACACAATATTTAACATTTTTGAAACAAATTCTTTTTTTTGTTTAATATTTGTGTCAGGTTATAAAACTATTAGAGAGTTTTTACTTTTGAGTCTCAAACTATCAACTAGATTTACTTTTTTGTTAGAAAACGGACTGTTGTAGAAAACATATGTTTAACTAAATTAATTAACTATAATTTTTTATATGATGTAATATAATATAAATATCCGTATAAAATAGTTAATAAGTTCTCCGATTTAAGTTTGCCGTGACAAGGATATGTTTGAGTTTGAAAGATACAGTTAAATGCAATTTCTATGATCATCCTAACCTAAACAATACCCACGTAAATATTGTGGTTGTCTAATATTTTAAAAGATAATAATAAAAAAATTTAAATTTCGTACAACAGATCGTACAACTTCAAATTTTCGAATGGTATAATGCCTACCTATAATTGTAAAAATGTTTAAAATTCAACACAATTGTATTGAATTTTACTAATATTAAAAGTTATCATTAATAAAAAGGTATACCTTTTCCGTGTCCCTGGACAATTTGATTTTATGAAATTTAAGCTGCATTCCATAAGACAGCAATGTTTTTTAAGAAATTTGTGTTTATTTTTCTTGATTTTTGATTTGCCAACAGTATCTAAAACGGGGCACATGCATAATTAGGTACATCCATGCATAATAATAATGTAGTTTTTATAGATGGTGACAAAAGTGACACTTTCATTTACCTCTTGGATTCCTCTGAGATTCCAGGAATTGGAGCCTTCTAGGCATCTCTTCACATAATATTGTTATAGAACTTTCGAGTAATTCTCCGCAATATTTTTGTTTATGTTCATATACATTAATATCACCTCGCACGGCAGCGGTCACCGACGCATCAAAGGCTATGTTGCAGGTCCACATTATAATAAATATTTTTAGACAAATCCTTAAATACAACACAAGAATATGCATAAATATTTTTAATAATTAATAATTTGAGGGTGGCAAACAACTAACAAGAGGCTAAATCATTTAAATAGAGTAGGTACCACTTATTTGTTAAAAATATTTCATTGAACATAATCAAATTATTACAAGATAAACCACCTTATATGAATACTTTAGATGTAAATTGAAACTGACAAATAACTAAGTTATGTAAAACTGACTGGGGTATCTAATGGAAGTATTCCACCTTTAATCATTTTTAAAGTACTTACATCGTCTTCATTTATGGTATCAGCTCTGTGGCAATTTTTTATGTCCTTTAAAAATATAAAAGATACATTGTTTTAACAACCTTTCTAAAACAGTTTGTAACTAATAGTAAAAAGTAAAACTATCATTAATATCAGTAATAATCATAATAATAATAGTAATTAATGTTATACAGGATATAGTTTTGTATATAGAATAATATAACGTCATATTGTTTTACATTTTTTTTTTTAAGATATAGTACAAGTTTTTAATTAGGAATCGATTGATTGAAAAACAATTTTTATAACATCTATTCTATAGTAGATTAACTTCAAATAAAAATAATAATAACATCAATAATATGACATTGTGAAACAGTTGAAACTAAGATATCAAACAGCATTAATTCATTACTAAAATACCTATGATGTCTTAATTAAATTAAAATAAATTTATTGCATGTTTTTTGTACTACAATTTAATATATAATTATCATGTTATAATATTAAATAAAATGATTATAAACATTAAATTTATTAACATATTTTAACTGTGACATAATTTATACTTGAGCCAACTAAAAACTGTAATACCTAACTAAAAATTCTTGAAATATTCAAGTTTCAATATTATAAGGATGAAGTCAAGTTAGAATATGGAATAATTTATTCCGAATATTCTATGATTAAAATTTATTACTTTAATGAAATTGATTTTTTTAAAGATATTATATATATATATATTGTTTCCTCTCTCCTAATATCGTTATAATTATCAGGTTTTATCCATAAATATTAACAATTGAAAAAAAATATTATACCTCAATACGTTTAAACTTATTAAAATTATAATAAATAACCAACCTTTAAGCCACACGTATCGTATTTCAAAAAGAATTGAAATCAAAAAAAATTCTGCGACGATTGATGAGTAAAATCCACAGCCACTCTATACCGAACAACTGGATAACCGGCGACTGCGTCGGTGTAATTTGGCAACAGTACTTATTCGAGTGATTCGTATATATTATGCCGATCATGGCAATAGTGGAATCGAAATGTCCAATTGCTAAAATACGCCCTCTTCCGGTCGCATCCATAAGTAACAATTAACGTGGTTGCAACGTACTCCTCTACATAACGAGTGTATATATAGTATGATTATAACGATACAGAATGAAAGGGGAATATAGCCATTTTTGATAATGTCAATGAGAACTCCCTTTAGATTCCTATAACATTGATTTTTAAATGTATACCACATTTTACCTGCATTGTGAGAAGAGTATCTTCTTTACTTTAATATAAAATTTTGATGATAAGAGAACAATTAGTAGGTACAATATTATGTCGTGACGATCGATAGTTACGATAACGACTGTGGTCTGTACTCAATAGAAATCATTAAATACATGTTTCAATAACTGTTATCACAACTTGAGAGTTGAGACGTAGAATCATTAAACATGTAGGTTATTCACATTTCTAAAATACAATTTCCCATAACAAATCAGAATACATTTGTATCCTGATTTTACATCAATTTCTTTAAGCGAATACTCATATAATCGTATGAATGAATATCTTTAATGATATCTTTACTGTGAAAAGTTAGGTGTCCACATAGCCAATAACTAATAAGTTCATATTATATATAAAACCAAAAACATGAAGATATTTTTGTGTGATAAGGACAATTATTCTTATCAATTTATTTTGTGTTTCATATATTTTATTTGTACTGCATTTTTGTCAAAACTTAACAGTTATGTTGTAATTCATTATATTGTAAAATAAAACATTTGTGTAATAAAGTGTCATTCATTAATTATTGTATTATGCGTTCATTCGTTATAATAATTATCAAAGTAATGAAGCTAACATGAATCATGGCGCAGTCGCTTTTGGATTGACGTTTCAACAGATCAAGCAGTTAAGCAGTAAGCGCTAAGCACACGATTATTGCGCACCAAGTCTAACCTCAAAACATTGAAACATGTTCGTGTCTACTGTCTGTGAAACTTCCGAAGTTGAACTTTGGAACGGTGATGTCGCTAGTTGGGCTAGTTAAATGTATGCACATGTAGTGACCCCTCACTAACTATAGAAACTATATTTGAGTTCAGCGACGTTGGATTGATGGTCAGGATTTTCAAAGGAGAAATGGACAGAGTTTATGATTTGCACAACGTTTGAAAATCGTTAAATGTTTATTAAATGAAAAATAGAAATTATATAAATTTGAGAACAGAACGTAAAGTATATGCCCGAGCAATTAGTTATGTAAAATGAAATAGTAATGGAATGAACTAATGTATAGCGGCACTGTTGACATGCTCAACGATTATACTAATCTCTACATAGGGTGAGACACAAACTAATTCTAATTCTGCTATGGATGAAGTCCTGTATTTATGCAGAATCTTAGTGGCTAAATTGTTACACGTAAGAGACAAGGAGGTGGATCAAAAGGTACCGTCGTGGTTGTTGTTGCCAAATGTAGTTGAAAGCGTTTCCCATTCGTAGCTATCAAATATTTCTACGAATTGTAATAAATTCGCAGCGGTATTTAAATTACAAGGCTGAAGACGTGCATCGATATATAATATTGCAAATAATAAAACAATTCTGCCGTTTTATTATAATGTTTCCACGAAAATATGAAATGGTAATAAAAAAAAAGTGTTGTTTTTTTGTGATACTGAAGATGCGCATCGGTTTTGGGTGTATATTATGTAATATCGTTGATTGAATAGTAAATTGACTACGTCGGTTTACTACACACAGATTGAAAGAGAGTTACTATCTGTGTACTTTGCTTGTCATAAATTTCAACAGATGATATACGGCCATAGAATAACAATTTACACTGATCACAAGCCATTAATAACAATCTTCAAAATAGAAATAAATGACATAACCGCACGGTTACAAAGGCTAAAGTTAGGATTACTGGAATATGACATAAATCTTGAGCTTGTACCAGGAAAAAAAGTTTATTAGCTGACCCACTGTCAAGGTTATATTTTAATGATTTAAATGTGAAAACTCAGTGTGCTGACATAGCTCGTGAGATAGTAGTAGCACCAGAGAATGTATTGTTAATTTCATCGAAAAACTAAAAATGTTAAAAATTAAAACAAGGGAGGATGAATTCCTAAAAAAAATATTGAACCTCTATCACAATGGGTGGACTAATAGTCTAAAATAAAATAATACTCCATTAAGGCTAGTGAATATAATAACAACTCAGAAATGGGAAATTTGGTAAAAGATTAAAATGATATTACAGTGAGTGATGAGTTAATTTGAAAATATAATATATAATTGAAAATTTATGGAAACATTTTCTTCCATTTGAATCATTGAAGGTTTTTTTTGTAGTTGGAACAAAAAGAGCAAGAAGAACGTACATCACCACACCATTTTTATAATCTGAAAAAAATATTATTTTTGTAAATATAAAAATATAAATGAACATAAAAATTTAACACATATAGTGGTTATCTATATATAAAAAAAAAACATAACTCATTATATTATTATTCAGTGGTTCTCAAACTTTTTTGTTCGCGTAGCCCTTATGTTCATAAAAAAAATTACGGAGCCCCAAAAATCATAAATGTCTATTTGAGACAACAATAATTCATAAAAAATTATGTCAATTGAATATGCTTTGCTTTTAATTTTAATTTTCTGTAAAATATGAATATATATAAATTATTTAATTAATTTAATAGGAAAAAAAGAACATAATATTTTATTAATTTACAAATTTTAATATTTAGTGATTTTAATGTGATCCATGATGTTGGCTTTTTTTATTTACCAGTATTTTCATATTTGGCTTGATAGACGAGAGTTGAATGCGCATATCTGCTTCAGCATCCAATTTATTTCGATATTTGGTTTTCGTTGATGCATATGACGAAAATCCGGTTTCACGTAGATATGTTGTTACGAAAGGAAAAAGTATGAAGATAGCTTTTTTAGCTAGAGATTGATATTCATTAGTAATACTGCTACTGTACCAAAAATGTGTTAATGATATTTTATCAAATAAAGTTTTAAAACATGAATCGGTGGTAATTTCAATAAATTTTTTATACTCCGTTGTAGATAAATCTTCAGGCTTATCGTTGATTAAAAACGGATTTTTATCCCAATTATATCGTTGGATAAATTCTATATCTTTACATTCTGGAAAATATTTTTCTAATGACGATAGTATTTCATTTAAATGTTGTTCAATTTCGCCATATATTTCATTAAAATCTTCAATATTACCATCAATCGATTCTAAATATTCTTTTAACAAAGGAAAACTATCAATTTTATGTTGAGAAAAACACACATCCCAAAATTTAATATTTTTTTTAAAGTTCGAATTTTGTCGTTTGCCGTCAAAACGGTGTTCATTTTACCTTGTATTGATAAGTTCAATTCATTTAGTTTTGTGAAAATATCAGCCAAATAACTAATTCGAAATAACCAAATTTTATCAGTAAGTCTGAGCTGTAAATTAAATAGATGATCGGTGAAAAAAACGTACAATTCATTGCGCAATTCAAGTAAACGTACAAGTGTTTTTTCCCCGTGAAAGCCATCTTACTTCGGTATGGTAAAGTAGTGATTTGTGCATACTTCCCATATCTTCACACAAAATTGTGAACAGTCTTGTGCTCATTGGTCGAGATTTTACGAAGTTTATAATCTTCACTGCCTCATCAAGTACATTTTTAAGAGGTAGTGGTATATTTTTAATAGCAAGTGCTTGACGATGAAGAATGCAATGACTATTACTACAATTGTTTGTTACTTCTTTAATTCGTGAAACCACACTAGCAGTTTTTCCAACCATTGCCTCGCTCCATCTATACAAATATCAATACAGTTATCCCAAGTCAATCCTTCTATTTCGAAAAAATTGTTCAGCATATTGAAGATTTCATAACCAGTTGTATAAGTGGACTAAGGTTGACATAATAAGAGGTCTTCAAGAGAAGTTTGAATAGGTATGCTGCTCAAATTTATCACCCTTATGATTGGTCATTATTAATCCGTTTTGCTGGAAAAGACAAATTTACTGTTATTGAAGCTAAACAAAGTCATTTTCAAGATTTTCATAGCTTGTTAAAAACAAAATATCAATTTAAAAAAAAAAATGCGGCAGGACAAGCATTCTTTTTTCGTGATGTACAATGGCTACGATTTAACAAATGTGACAAAAATAATGTGTTTTACAAATTATCTTTGAAGGATGATGAAATATTTCATAAAATGGATTTAACTCGAAGGAATGCTTTATGCAATACACCAATACCCAAATATCGGTTTTCTAAAAATGATTTTTAGAAGAGTATGTTGTAGTTATGGAACCATTGTGCATTTGCCTTGATGTGTTGCAAGGTGAAAATAATATGTATTTTGGGTTTTTGTTGCCTTCTATTACAATACTCTTACAAAAATATGATGATATCGCTAAAAAAAATTTAATTTATTGTGATTCTTTAGTTAGTTTGATTAAAGCAAACGTGGAAAAACGTTTCGAACATTTTTTGACTGATCCGTTTTTATTGTCTGCAACGGTTTCACATCCGTTTTTTAAAACCATCTGGCTAACCGACAATGATAAAAAAATAAGTCATTATCATTTTAAAAAAAATGTTGTTTAGAAATGTTTGAACAGTCAAATTTGCCTGAATCTGAAGTATCTGATAGCAGTATCAGCGAAGATGCAAATCATTACTTTAATTGGTCTGAAAATAAATCAAAAGTGGATCTTTCATTATATCAAGAAATAACCAGGTATTTGTTTAAGTACTTTTGTAAAAGTTTTACGAAAAATCTAAATATATTGAATGAAATGCCAACACTTAAAAAGGTATTTTTTAAATTTAACACATCACTTCCTAGCATTGCCGCTGTAGAACGCATATTTAGTGTTGATGGTGCTGTTTTATCGAAAAAAAGGGGTAAGATGAACGATAAAAATTTTGAAAATGTATTAATGTTCAAGTGTAAAAATCAATAAAATAAAATATACAGTAACTATAATATTATTATAATTAACTATTAATTAACAGTTGGTTTTTTTTTATTGTGTTTTATCAAATTAATTCTTTTTTATTATTACTATTTACTATTATTATTTAATAAACATAAATTTGGCCATTGGCTTAAAGTAGTTGAACAGTTGTAATGTTGTGTAATTAATAGTTATGTTACTAAAATACTACCTAATGTTGATTATTATTTTTTTTCAGCTTATAAAATAATAAATATGTTGCTAGGTTAGGTTCTTGTTATCAACAAGTTATTTAAAAAATAAAATATAATATATTAAAATGTAAAAATGTAGCTACTATTGATGGACGTATAGAAATTATGACGGCAGAGCTAAAATAAATGTTTGTGCGTTAATCCCTCTCCTAAGCACCCCTTTAGCTAATGGTTATTTACTTCCTGTAAAACAAATTAAATTATTGAACGTATAAATAATGTATGGCTTAAGTATCTTTATATGTTTGTGGCTTAACGCTTAGATAATATATTTTATTGATGTTTTTTGTTACATATACCTAACTATATGAATAGCGTTAAAAAAATACATTTTTATTTGATGGTTAAGAAACAACACATTAATCAAGTACTTTGTGCGACTGTCTGAGACACGAACTTGAGTACATCTTTTTTTTTATATTCTATGTTATTTACAATACATACTTGAAGATATGTTCTGTTGTATATTACGTACCTACATAATATATAAAGATATGGGAACGAACTAAAGTGGACTTATAATGTTATAATATGGTCTGTGGCCTAGCAGGGAGTAGGCGTCTGCTGATCACTACATAGGTATCATATACGATACAGCCAATAGGTACACAATGCACATGTACAATATAATATAAAATATAATGAATTTGAATTCTGCCATGCATCATCTATACCATGACCCGGATGTTGTATTAATTTTATTCTATTGAAGTGAACTGAACAAAATATAGTAAATTGTTTGCTCGGTCTTATATTATATTTTAAAAGTGGGTACTATAGATACATATGATGACAATGAAAGCGGATTTTGGCTTAGGCGTCACATTGTCGTTAGCACGAAACTACATCATATACACCTACCTACCCATTGTAATACAATATAACGCATTCAAAATCGATCACTTACTACCCTTGCCATGACCAGGAGTTTTTTTTTATTATATGATTCCGTGTAACTACTATTCCAACCCAAAAGTAATTGTTTGTTTTGTTGTATGTACCATGTATACGATGACAATAAAAGTGGACTTACGATCTGCACCCTCGTGTTACGATATTTTAATAGGTACTGTCGTGTGTCGTCTGATACAATTTGTACTTAATACTTTGGTCAATGTTATTATTTTAAAGTGTTTCAATTTTTAAAATGTAAAAGTGTTTAAGTTTTAAATTATTTAAAGAGTAGTCATATTATATTGAAAATTAAAAGCGAAGAACCCGGTTCTTGAAATGTATTTTACTTATGATATCAATAAAAACAGTAGTAAATGTAATGTAGTGGGATGTACGAGGTATATATATCTGGTAAACATGCATCGAACTTGAAAAAACACATTTTTGCCCTACACAAAAATGAGTACAAAGATTTAACGGAGGCCAAATTGTCTAAATCTGGTGCTCGTATTGAAAATGTTCAGTTACATGATAAAGCTATGGTAAGTAATGACTAATAAATAATTATTATATTAATATTAAATATAGTAAATTATACATATTATTAATTATGATGTATTAATATAATTTACTAGAGATCCAGAGAGAAAAGATAAAATCATCTACTTAATATTTGTCCTTTTAAATAACTTGTGTTTACTTCTTCAGTAAATGTGTATCTGTTATAGTTAAAACCCGAAATCCGTCTTTTTATTTTTAAATAGAAAAATTGAACAGTCATTATTATTACAATTTGTCAAAGTTAAAAAGAAATCTTTTCGTATAGACATGAACCAACAGAAATTATTTGATGCTTGTGATGGGTTAGTGATAGTTAATGTGAGACCTTTTAGCTTGATGCCGGATTTAAAAAAAATTATAAATCTCATCCTTGAAGCATTCGGTACAGATAATACTTACTATACATTACTCATTAGTGTATTTTAAATTTACCAGTCATTGTTATGCACAACACATTTTAATAGCAAATATTTTGTTCTGTTTGAAGAAGATATGGACTATAGTAATTTGGTATTGATTGATTGAACTATGCAAGGTATTATTAGGCCGTTTCGTACACACCGATAAAATCGGAACCGGAGTGAGCGCCGGTACCGGTTGTTCTCTTTTTTTCACACATACCGGTAAAACCTAGACCGGTGCCAGATTAATTTCACATACAACGACGAAACCATGTTAAACAGTTTTTGTATTCACTAAGGTGAAGTCATGTTAAGTTATTTTCTCTGTTGTTCTCAATTGAAAAGGTACCTTTTATCTTTTATGGATTGTCGCCATTTTCCACTCTCTAGCCAAGATATCGAAAATCGTATTTTCTTTTGTTGTATAATGTATTGTAATACAATCCCGGGAACATTTAGGTATGTTTTTTTTTTTTGTTCGATGTCATGGCAGTGGCGTATTTATGATTTTTTCTAGGGGGTGGATGACAAGAGGGGCGTAGCCCCCCACACCCCCAACAACACAACAATGAATTAATTACTTTGAATTACATATAAATATTTATTATTATAATATAAAAAAATTTATATTATTACATATTAATATAATATAAACCATATCAACCATATAACCGTGGCCACGAGAAATGTAATGATAATATCAAAAATCTCTGTTATCGTATATAATCTTATGATAATATGATATCATGTTTAAGTACTGTTATTTTCACGAACCGTTCTTCACAGGAAAAATTGTTAGTATGATCCATTTCCTTATCACACTTATACCATGGTAATGACCACGCTCGTGGTTATTATTTAAAACCGCATCACTTATCACGGTATTATCATAGAACAGTTGTATTATATCAAGGTTAATATGAATTTATATATTTATATTAACCTTGGTATTATATATTGTATATAAATTGTGATTGTAGATTTATTAATTGCTGCCAAATGTCATGATTTTGGCGGGGAAATATGATTTATACGATTACCCATCAATGTATGGCCTGTTTTACAATCATAGTTTAAACCTCGGTTACGCTTGAACCACTGATTTTATCGGCCGAATTCGGTGGTTTAACCTGAGTTCAACTATTGTAATACGGGCCCTAATAATAAGAGCAATAAGAGGATAGTCAAAGCTAAGCCTATTCATTGCATTGTATCTTATCACAATATTAATTGGGTCATAAAAATAAAAGTAGGGCACTCAATAATAAATTGGAGATTTCGGGGTTATTGGAAGATCGCCTATTTTAGTAGTGTACTCCTTGTTAGTAAACTTTTCTTGTTTAGCCAACGCCGACTAGTAAATTTTCCGGTTTCCCAATTTTAAGTTTCATTTTGAGATACAATTTTTTTATAAATTAGTATATTATTTTTAATATGTTTTCCTGTGAGGTTAGGGTGTTATTATTTGTTTAGTGTATTCAAATTTTTTTTTTTTTTTTGTTCAAACAATTAATAAATGTCAATAATATTATTCATTAATAATTTATTATTAACAAAATGTCTGTGAATAAAATGTTGTCTTGGGTGTTGTGCAGTGTACTAAACCAAGTAAACCATGAAATATGAAAATACTAATATTTCAAAATATAATATAATATTGTGATAAGGATGTGATAAGAAAATGGATCATACGAAAAATTTTTTCCTGCAAAGAACCGTTCGTGTTATTTTCATAGAAAATAGAAGATAATAAAATCTATTATCTATGGTTATTTTATATAACAAAATTATGATACCTTTTTTGTTGATAACTGAAACTTATCAATTAATATCTGTACATTAGAATTTAATAATTAGTACATAATATTGTATACAATATCAAAGAGCCATGAGGGCGGATCTGTCCGCCCAAAGTAAATACGCCACTGTGTCATGGCTGATTTATGGCGTTCAGAACAGCAAAGAAAACAACGTAAGTTAGTTCTGCCGGATACCAACGGAATCATGCACATTTTAAGAAACACAATTATTCGTACTTACGTTTTCAACTAAAATATTTAAAATGTTCGTGCAATATTGCCATATTTCTAAAATCTTACGCAGTGTTTGGGAAGAACGTCGTTCAATAACGCGTGTTCATACTTAGTGAACGATTAACGCGAACGTTACTCGTTTTTTCAAATTGAACGTGAATAAGATGAATGGCGATTATATATTATTTTAACAATTTTTGAGACTCATAATGCATTTACAAATAATTAATAAATATGTTTAAAACATATTGATTAATTGTATTTTATAATAATATATTTTGATTATGATACTATGAATATTATGAAAATACGAATGAAATTAATTTAGTGATGAACGACCTAATCAACAATTTCATTATTTTTTTAGTGAACGTTCCGAATATTAAGTTTAATTTAAAAAATGACTAATTTATAGCTTTTTACTACATTCGTATTGTATACCTACATGATTAGAAATCTCAAAGCCTCAAAACTATAGTTCTTACGTCTTATGGTTGTCTTTTTAATACACCACGTCATTCATTTAATACTACACCCTCTCTATCATGTCGCATAAATTTATGAAAGATACAATGAAATTCCGCGTATCTACTGAAAGCTAATGTGCATTCAGATCAATTTCATATTAGTATTAGAAAAATTAAATTAACACTGTATTTTTTAATACTTTTTATACACAAAACCTTTTTCAGAGAAAGCTATAACCACGAACTAAGATATATCTTAGTTCATGGCTATAACTAACTCATTAAGCATCACACATGGAAACTAGTATGGTAACACAGTTTCTCAGTGATTACAGAGTTAATATTGTTAACGTAAAACATATCAACAACTATATGAGCTCCATGTAAAAAAAAAAAAAAAATAATTTATCTTAATGGTTTGATAAAGAACTCCAATTTTTTTAGACCGACTAAATCAAATAACAATATCTTTTCGAATTTGAAAGCTCAATAGATAAAAAAATCTAAAACATTTTCACGATTATATACTCCAGTCCAAAAGTAAAAATGTGTAAATAGTCGTTCTACACACTCAAACGCTGGTTCTCGCGGTTTACCAAACATTGCATTATTATTCATATGTGTTAAGCATACATATAAAAGGTTACTGACCCATTGTAAAATTAAAATGATATAAAATAAAATAAATAAATAAAAGTTTATTTGTATGAAGAAAATATATCATATAATTAAATGATTCCCATTACTTAAAAAAAATATATATATACATATATGTTATTGATACAAACAATATATCTTAAAAATATCTTTAGTTAAATATTGCAGAAAGTTAAAAACATAAATTTATGAAGATGGCAATAGAAAATAATATTGATCATCATAATAATATTCAGTAGTGGTTGTAGTTGGACGCATGGTGGTTGTTGTAGTAGTAGTTGTAGTGGTAGTTGGAAGACTGGTGGTTGTAGTTTCATTCTTCTTACTGTAATTATAAAGGCATAATATTGTTTATTGGACCATGACAGTTTAACTTTTATGAATATGAAGTTCTATCTTTGCTATATAGAAAGATTTATGAGTACATTGACTAGGCCACAGTTGAATTATAACTGAATAACAAGAATAGGAATATATATTATATAATTAATGGCAATTATAAGAAACAATATCTATCGTTATAAAGATTAAAATTAAGTCACTCATAAAAAATGTATATTATAGTGTCACACATATCTTCTTTATAATTTGAAGCAAAAAAAAAAAACTGACAAGTGGGTACCACTCATTAATAAATTTAAATTATAATGATATCTTAAAATAAATTTAGTAATATTATAGTCTGAAAGTCTGCCTTTAAATCGAATCGTTTTTTGTATAAAATAATTATTTAATATTACTATTTGCTGAATTAAAGTTAAACACATCCATTAAACATTTTCACAAGGCACCTAATGTTCAGCAGTGTACCTATTTACCCATTTGCCCGCTTTATAAACTCCAAAACAAATATTACTCAACCTACCTACCAGTTAAGAAGTTTACAACTAAACATAATTATATTAAATCAAATCATTATTTTAAAATATTATAAATATAATATATTAGGTAGGTATTTTGGATTTTTATAATGTGGTTTTGCAGTAGCGTTGGTATTAGTCGGTCGAGTCGGTGATCATTAACTCTGAGATTTGTCTTTTTATCACTATAAATATTAAATTAAACATAAATTTAACACAATATTTAACATTTTTGAAACAAATTCTTTTTTTTGTTTAATATTTGTGTCAGGTTATAAAACTATTAGAGAGTTTTTACTTTTGAGTCTCAAACTATCAACTAGATTTACTTTTTTGTTAGAAAACGGACTGTTGTAGAAAACATATGTTTAACTAAATTAATTAACTATAATTTTTTATATGATGTAATATAATATAAATATCCGTATAAAATAGTTAATAAGTTCTCCGATTTAAGTTTGCCGTGACAAGGATATGTTTGAGTTTGAAAGATACAGTTAAATGCAATTTCTATGATCATCCTAACCTAAACAATACCCACGTAAATATTGTGGTTGTCTAATATTTTAAAAGATAATAATAAAAAAATTTAAATTTCGTACAACAGATCGTACAACTTCAAATTTTCGAATGGTATAATGCCTACCTATAATTGTAAAAATGTTTAAAATTCAACACAATTGTATTGAATTTTACTAATATTAAAAGTTATCATTAATAAAAAGGTATACCTTTTCCGTGTCCCTGGACAATTTGATTTTATGAAATTTAAGCTGCATTCCATAAGACAGCAATGTTTTTTAAGAAATTTGTGTTTATTTTTCTTGATTTTTGATTTGCCAACAGTATCTAAAACGGGGCACATGCATAATTAGGTACATCCATGCATAATAATAATGTAGTTTTTATAGATGGTGACAAAAGTGACACTTTCATTTACCTCTTGGATTCCTCTGAGATTCCAGGAATTGGAGCCTTCTAGGCATCTCTTCACATAATATTGTTATAGAACTTTCGAGTAATTCTCCGCAATATTTTTGTTTATGTTCATATACATTAATATCACCTCGCACGGCAGCGGTCACCGACGCATCAAAGGCTATGTTGCAGGTCCACATTATAATAAATATTTTTAGACAAATCCTTAAATACAACACAAGAATATGCATAAATATTTTTAATAATTAATAATTTGAGGGTGGCAAACAACTAACAAGAGGCTAAATCATTTAAATAGAGTAGGTACCACTTATTTGTTAAAAATATTTCATTGAACATAATCAAATTATTACAAGATAAACCACCTTATATGAATACTTTAGATGTAAATTGAAACTGACAAATAACTAAGTTATGTAAAACTGACTGGGGTATCTAATGGAAGTATTCCACCTTTAATCATTTTTAAAGTACTTACATCGTCTTCATTTATGGTATCAGCTCTGTGGCAATTTTTTATGTCCTTTAAAAATATAAAAGATACATTGTTTTAACAACCTTTCTAAAACAGTTTGTAACTAATAGTAAAAAGTAAAACTATCATTAATATCAGTAATAATCATAATAATAATAGTAATTAATGTTATACAGGATATAGTTTTGTATATAGAATAATATAACGTCATATTGTTTTACATTTTTTTTTTTAAGATATAGTACAAGTTTTTAATTAGGAATCGATTGATTGAAAAACAATTTTTATAACATCTATTCTATAGTAGATTAACTTCAAATAAAAATAATAATAACATCAATAATATGACATTGTGAAACAGTTGAAACTAAGATATCAAACAGCATTAATTCATTACTAAAATACCTATGATGTCTTAATTAAATTAAAATAAATTTATTGCATGTTTTTTGTACTACAATTTAATATATAATTATCATGTTATAATATTAAATAAAATGATTATAAACATTAAATTTATTAACATATTTTAACTGTGACATAATTTATACTTGAGCCAACTAAAAACTGTAATACCTAACTAAAAATTCTTGAAATATTCAAGTTTCAATATTATAAGGATGAAGTCAAGTTAGAATATGGAATAATTTATTCCGAATATTCTATGATTAAAATTTATTACTTTAATGAAATTGATTTTTTTAAAGATATTATATATATATATATTGTTTCCTCTCTCCTAATATCGTTATAATTATCAGGTTTTATCCATAAATATTAACAATTGAAAAAAAATATTATACCTCAATACGTTTAAACTTATTAAAATTATAATAAATAACCAACCTTTAAGCCACACGTATCGTATTTCAAAAAGAATTGAAATCAAAAAAAATTCTGCGACGATTGATGAGTAAAATCCACAGCCACTCTATACCGAACAACTGGATAACCGGCGACTGCGTCGGTGTAATTTGGCAACAGTACTTATTCGAGTGATTCGTATATATTATGCCGATCATGGCAATAGTGGAATCGAAATGTCCAATTGCTAAAATACGCCCTCTTCCGGTCGCATCCATAAGTAACAATTAACGTGGTTGCAACGTACTCCTCTACATAACGAGTGTATATATAGTATGATTATAACGATACAGAATGAAAGGGGAATATAGCCATTTTTGATAATGTCAATGAGAACTCCCTTTAGATTCCTATAACATTGATTTTTAAATGTATACCACATTTTACCTGCATTGTGAGAAGAGTATCTTCTTTACTTTAATATAAAATTTTGATGATAAGAGAACAATTAGTAGGTACAATATTATGTCGTGACGATCGATAGTTACGATAACGACTGTGGTCTGTACTCAATAGAAATCATTAAATACATGTTTCAATAACTGTTATCACAACTTGAGAGTTGAGACGTAGAATCATTAAACATGTAGGTTATTCACATTTCTAAAATACAATTTCCCATAACAAATCAGAATACATTTGTATCCTGATTTTACATCAATTTCTTTAAGCGAATACTCATATAATCGTATGAATGAATATCTTTAATGATATCTTTACTGTGAAAAGTTAGGTGTCCACATAGCCAATAACTAATAAGTTCATATTATATATAAAACCAAAAACATGAAGATATTTTTGTGTGATAAGGACAATTATTCTTATCAATTTATTTTGTGTTTCATATATTTTATTTGTACTGCATTTTTGTCAAAACTTAACAGTTATGTTGTAATTCATTATATTGTAAAATAAAACATTTGTGTAATAAAGTGTCATTCATTAATTATTGTATTATGCGTTCATTCGTTATAATAATTATCAAAGTAATGAAGCTAACATGAATCATGGCGCAGTCGCTTTTGGATTGACGTTTCAACAGATCAAGCAGTTAAGCAGTAAGCGCTAAGCACACGATTATTGCGCACCAAGTCTAACCTCAAAACATTGAAACATGTTCGTGTCTACTGTCTGTGAAACTTCCGAAGTTGAACTTTGGAACGGTGATGTCGCTAGTTGGGCTAGTTAAATGTATGCACATGTAGTGACCCCTCACTAACTATAGAAACTATATTTGAGTTCAGCGACGTTGGATTGATGGTCAGGATTTTCAAAGGAGAAATGGACAGAGTTTATGATTTGCACAACGTTTGAAAATCGTTAAATGTTTATTAAATGAAAAATAGAAATTATATAAATTTGAGAACAGAACGTAAAGTATATGCCCGAGCAATTAGTTATGTAAAATGAAATAGTAATGGAATGAACTAATGTATAGCGGCACTGTTGACATGCTCAACGATTATACTAATCTCTACATAGGGTGAGACACAAACTAATTCTAATTCTGCTATGGATGAAGTCCTGTATTTATGCAGAATCTTAGTGGCTAAATTGTTACACGTAAGAGACAAGGAGGTGGATCAAAAGGTACCGTCGTGGTTGTTGTTGCCAAATGTAGTTGAAAGCGTTTCCCATTCGTAGCTATCAAATATTTCTACGAATTGTAATAAATTCGCAGCGGTATTTAAATTACAAGGCTGAAGACGTGCATCGATATATAATATTGCAAATAATAAAACAATTCTGCCGTTTTATTATAATGTTTCCACGAAAATATGAAATGGTAATAAAAAAAAAGTGTTGTTTTTTTGTGATACTGAAGATGCGCATCGGTTTTGGGTGTATATTATGTAATATCGTTGATTGAATAGTAAATTGACTACGTCGGTTTACTACACACAGATTGAAAGAGAGTTACTATCTGTGTACTTTGCTTGTCATAAATTTCAACAGATGATATACGGCCATAGAATAACAATTTACACTGATCACAAGCCATTAATAACAATCTTCAAAATAGAAATAAATGACATAACCGCACGGTTACAAAGGCTAAAGTTAGGATTACTGGAATATGACATAAATCTTGAGCTTGTACCAGGAAAAAAAGTTTATTAGCTGACCCACTGTCAAGGTTATATTTTAATGATTTAAATGTGAAAACTCAGTGTGCTGACATAGCTCGTGAGATAGTAGTAGCACCAGAGAATGTATTGTTAATTTCATCGAAAAACTAAAAATGTTAAAAATTAAAACAAGGGAGGATGAATTCCTAAAAAAAATATTGAACCTCTATCACAATGGGTGGACTAATAGTCTAAAATAAAATAATACTCCATTTAGGCTAGTGAATATAATAACAACTCAGAAATGGGAAATTTGGTAAAAGATTAAAATGATATTACAGTGAGTGATGAGTTAATTTTTTTTAATAAACAGGTAGAAGTGTCTGTACTAATAGGTAGTAAGGTCTAAGGATAATATTTTTATCAAAATTACATGCAGATCACATAGGATTTGAGAAAACACTGGGCAAAGCCAAACAAGTAGTGGCCGTTTATGTCTAATGACATAAAAATTATGTTTAATAAGAAGGCTAATATTAAAGAACCACTACTAGGTACCACATGAGTTCACAGAACGTCCTTATTGTAAATTAGTCGTTGATTTTGCTGAAGTTACGGGTCAAACATATCTTATGGTAACAAACTACTATTCTAAGTGGTTTGAATCAATTAAAAAAACCTCTAAAAATACAGGCACAGTTATTAAAGAACTGAAGAAACTATTTAGATATGGGATACCTGTTGAGGTTATATCTGATATTGTACCATTTAATTATTTAGAATTCAAAACATTTTGTTGGGATAATGATATTAAATGTTTTTTGAAATAATAATAACATAATTAATATAGTATAAAATATCATAGACTCAATCCGTCTCCGCTTAGAATCGTTTTGAGTATACAATTATTCATTTATATTCACATTGAACGCTCAGTTTGGAGAATATAGAGTAGCAATTATAATCACCTATTCTTTTATATAATTTATGAAATTATTTTTTTGAGTTTTTTCTGTATAAGAAGATTTATTACGCTACTCGAGATTCATTGAGGCAAGGTGGAATTGTAAATAGTGTAATAGGTATATATCTACACAGAACGAAAAATCTCATTACAATTTACAAAAATATGAGTTGAATCAACAAAAGCATTGTTAACATAGGACCAACATACAACATTGTTAATAACAAAATTGTAATAATGTTCATCTCCAGTTTTACAAAAAGCATTGTTATTTTGTTTAAAATCTTGATTAATTCAACAATATTAGCCTGTCAATTTTACAGTCAACGGAAATTTTGTTTGGTTTAATTAACAAATCATTTTGTAAAATTGATAATAACTGCCATTTAATTGCAATTACTTTCATTATTAATTCAACAGTAATGCATGTTTGTTATAAAGAAGTTTAATTGTTGATAATAACTTAATTAAGTAGGTACTAAACTTTCAAAAAACCAAGTTTTTATTTTATAATATAACATAATTAAATATATTTATATATACTCTATATAAACAAATATATACTTGTACACACACACACACATACATATTCAAGTTTTTTTCTAATATAAGTACCAATTACCTGCATAAAAAATATATACATTCCCTCTTCTAATAAATCCTTGCAGTAGTTGTTTCTGGGTAATAATAGTAATTTCATGGTCCAGGGATAAAAAATATGCGATTAGTTAACTTTTAAATACTTCAAAATATGAAATTGCTTTACTTCCATTCAAACTTTAAATAGAATTTTAAAAAGAATCACTATAATTTAACTAAACATTTTTGCCATTACAGCATGAGGACATTTAAAAAAAATGTAATCTATGCCAACAAATTGGCACAAAGCATCATAATACCAAGGTGAAAAAGGTATAAAAGACATTAGTTTTTTTAATATAAATGTATAAGTTTATTAGATGATTTCTGATATTACAAATAGAATTATTTAAGTTCAGATATAATTTGTTTTATCAATGGATATGGTTTATCAAAAGGTAGTCTAATATTATAAAAAAATTATTGAATAAACAACCACACAGATATTGACTCTAATGAATATTCTATATTAAACAGATGGTAGATTTTAAAGCACATATCCAAGGCTTTGATAATTGAAAAAAATACATATTTTGAGTCATCAAAATAAATCATAATTTGAGATGGATTTGATATTGAACCCACAATCAACAAGCACGGTTGGATAGGATTCTTCTTGGATAGAGACAACAATAATTCATAAAAAATTATGTCAATTGTATATGCTTTGCTTTTAATTTTAATTTTCTGTAAAATACGAATATATATAAATTATTTAATTAATTTAATAGGAAAAAAAGAACATAATATTTTATTAATTTACAAATTTTAATATTTAGTGATTTTAATGTGATCCATGATGTTGGCTTTTTTTATTTACCAGTATTTTCATATTTGGCTTGATAGACGAGAGTTGAATGCGCATATCTGCTTCAGCATCCAATTTATTTCGATATTTGGTTTTCGTTGATGCATATGACGAAAATCCGGTTTCACGTAGATATGTTGTTACGAAAGGAAAAAGTATGAAGATAGCATTTTTAGCTAGAGATTGATATTCATTAGTAATACTACTACTGTACCAAAAATCTGTTAATGATATTTTATCAAATAAAGTTTTAAAACATGAATCGGTGGTAATTTCAATAAATTTTTTATACTCCGTTGTAGATAAATCTTCAGGCTTATCGTTGATTAAAAACGGATTTTTATCCCAATTATATCGTTGGATAAATTCTATATCTTTACATTCTGGAAAATATTTTTCTAATGACGATAGTATTTCATTTAAATGTTGTTCAATTTCGCCATATATTTCATTAAAATCTTCAATATTACCATCAATCGATTCTAAATATTCTTTTAACATGTTATGATCGGTGAAAAAAACGTACAATTCATTGCGCAATTCAAGTAAACGAACAAGTGTTTTTTCCCCGAGAAAGCCATCTTACTTCGGTATGGTAAAGTAGTGATTTGTGCATACTTCCTATATCTTCACACAAAATTGTGAACAGTCTTGTGCTCATTGGTCGAGATTTTACGAAGTTTATAATCTTCACTGCCTCATCAAGTACATTTTTAAGAGGTAGTGGTATATTTTTAATAGCAAGTGCTTGACGATGAAGAATGCAATGACTATTACTACAATTGTTTGTTAATTCTTTAATTCGTGAAACCACACTAGCAGTTTTTCCAACCATTGCCTCGCTCCATCTATACAAATATCAATACAGTTATCCCAAGTCAATCCTTCTATTTCGAAAAAATTGTTCAGCATATTGAAGATTTCATAACCAGTTGTATAAGTGGACTAAGGTTGACATAATAAGAGGTCTTCAAGAGAAGTTTGAATAGGTATGCTGCTCAAATTTATCACCCTTATGATTGGTCATTATTAATCCGTTTTGCTGGAAAAGACAAATTTACTGTTATTGAAGCTAAACAAAGTCATTTTCAAGATTTTCATAGCTTGTTAAAAACAAAATATCAATTTAAAAAAAAAATGCGGCAGGACAAGCATTCTTTTTTCGTGATGTACAATGGCTACGATTTAACAAATGTGACAAAAATAATGTGTTTTACAAATTATCTTTGAAGGATGATGAAATATTTCATAAAATGGATTTAACTCGAAGGAATGCTTTATGCAATACACCAATACCCAAATATCGGTTTTCTAAAAATGATTTTTAGAAGAGTATGTTGTAGTTATGGAACCATTGTGCATTTGCTTTGATGTGTTGCAAGGTGAAAATAATATGTATTTTGGGTTTTTGTTGCCTTCTATTACAATACTCTTACAAAAATATGATGATATCGCTAAAAAAAATTTAATTTATTGTGATTCTTTAGTTAGTTTGATTAAAGCAAACGTGGAAAAACGTTTCGAACATTTTTTGACTGATCCGTTTTTATTGTCTTCAACGGTTTCACATCCGTTTTTTAAAACCATCTGGCTAACCGACAATGATAAAAACATAAGTCATTATCATTTTAAAAAAAATGTTGTTTAGAAATGTTTGAACAGTCAAATTTGCCTGAATCTGAAGTATCTGATAGCAGTATCAGCGAAGATGCAAATAATTACTTTAATTGGTCTGAAAATAAATCAAAAGTGGATCTTTCATTATATCAAGAAATAACCAGGTATTTGTTTAAGTACTTTTGTAAAAGTTTTACGAAAAATCTAAATATATTGAATGAAATGCCAACACTTAAAAAGGTATTTTTTAAATTTAACACATCACTTCCTAGCATTGCCGCTGTAGAACGCATATTTAGTGTTGATGGTGCTGTTTTATCGAAAAAAAGGGGTAAGATGAACGATAAAAATTTTGAAAATGTATTAATGTTCAAGTGTAAAAATCAATAAAATAAAATATACAGTAACTATAATATTATTATAATTAACTATTAATTAACAGTTGGTTTTTTTTTATTGTGTTTTATCAAATTAATTCTTTTTTATTATTACTATTTACTATTATTATTTAATAAACATAAATTTGGCCATTGGCTTAAAGTAGTTGAACAGTTGTAATGTTGTGTAATTAATAGTTATGTTACTAAAATACTACCTAATGTTGATTATTATTTTTTTTCAGCTTATAAAATAATAAATATGTTGCTAGGTTAGGTTCTTGTTATCAACAAGTTATTTAAAAAATAAAATATAATATATCAAAATGTAAAAATGTAGCTACTATTGATGGACGTATAGAAATTATGACGGCAGAGCTAAAATAAATGTTTGTGCGTTAACCCCTCTCCTAAGCACCCCTTTAGCTAATGGTTATTTACTTCCTGTAAAACAAATTAAATTA
This sequence comes from Diuraphis noxia, assembly GCF_037042655.1. NCBI lineage: Eukaryota > Metazoa > Arthropoda > Insecta > Hemiptera > Aphididae > Diuraphis > Diuraphis noxia. Next base: position 91,436,700 of record NW_028301711.1, on the reverse strand, counting down.
TTGAACGTATAAATAATGTATGGCTTAAGTATCTTTATATGTTTGTGGCTTAACGCTTAGATAATATATTTTATTGATGTTTTTTGTTACATATACCTAACTATATGAATAGCGTTAAAAAAATACATTTTTATTTGATGGTTAAGAAACAACACATTAATCAAGTACTTTGTGCGACTGTCTGAGACACGAACTTGAGTACATCTTTTTTTTTATATACTATGTTATTTACAATACATACTTGAAGATATGTTCTGTTGTATATTACGTACCTACATAATATATAAAGATATGGGAACGAACTAAAGTGGACTTATAATGTTATAATATGGTCTGTGGCCTAGCAGGGAGTAGGCGTCTGCTGATCACTACATAGGTATCATATACGATACAGCCAATAGGTACACAATGCACATGTACAATATAATATAAAATATAATGAATTTGAATTCTGCCATGCATCATCTATACCATGACCCGGATGTTGTATTAATTTTATTCTATTGAAATGAACTGAACAAAATATAGTAAATTGTTTGCTCGGTCTTATATTATATTTTAAAAGTGGGTACTATAGATACATATGATGACAATGAAAGCGGATTTTGGCTTAGGCGTCACATTGTCGTTAGCACGAAACTACATCATATACACCTACCTACCCATTGTAATACAATATAACGCATTCAAAATCGATCACTTACTACCCTTGCCATGACCAGGAGTTTTTTTTTATTATATGATTCCGTGTAACTACTATTCCAACCCAAAAGTAATTGTTTGTTTTGTTGTATGTACCATGTATACGATGACAATAAAAGTGGACTTACGATCTGCACCCTCGTGTTACGATATTTTAAAAGGTACTGTCGTGTGTCGTCTGATACAATTTGTACTTAATACTTTGGTCAATGTTATTATTTTAAAGTGTTTCAATTTTTAAAATGTAAAAGTGTTTAAGTTTTAAATTATTTAAAGAGTAGTCATATTATATTGAAAATTAAAAGCGAAGAACCCGGTTCTTGAAATGTATTTTACTTATGATATCAATAAAAACAGTAGTAAATGTAATGTAGTGGGATGTACGAGGTATATATATCTGGTAAACATGCATCGAACTTGAAAAAACACATTTTTGCCCTACACAAAAATGAGTACAAAGATTTAACGGAGGCCAAATTGTCTAAATCTGGTGCTCGTATTGAAAATGTTCGGTTACATGATAAAGCTATGGTAAGTAATGACTAATAAATAATTATTATATTAATATTAAATATAGTAAATTATACATATTATTAATTATGATGTATTAATATAATTTACTAGAGATCCAGAGAGAAAAGATAAAATCATCTACTTAATATTTGTCCTTTTAAATAACTTGTGTTTACTTCTTCAGTAAATGTGTATCTGTTATAGTTAAAACCCGAAATCCGTCTTTTTATTTTTAAATAGAAAAATTGAACAGTCATTATTATTACAATTTGTCAAAGTTAAAAAGAAATCTTTTCGTATAGACATGAACCAACAGAAATTATTTGATGCTTGTGATGGGTTAGTGATAGTTAATGTGAGACCTTTTAGCTTGATGCCGGATTTAAAAAAATTATAAATCTCATCCTTGAAGCATTCGGTACACATAATACTTACTATACATTACTCATTAGTGTATTTTAAATTTGGTATAACTACCTATTTAAAAGTAATATATTATAGGTGCTACTTAATCTATTTATTATAAAAATGATAATTATATTTAAATGTTTTAGGTATATCTATTAATTCTCAAAAGGGAACATATAACATTGACGGTTCTAGTGTATGTGAAAAAATTTCAAATGATATGAAAAATTATATGGTTTCTTTAAAAATTGATGATGTTACACGTCACAATAGGTCAATTATCAGTAGGTTACAAAACCATTAGGAAACAAAACCATTGTTACATCCCGCATTCTATATTAGATAAGTACCTATATGGTACTTTGTCAAATTTCACCCTTCATAACTATATTTTATCTGTTAGTCATCTGCGGACCTCACCCAACAGTGCATTCCACCAACTAGCCATTAATTGCTATAATTAATTCGAGGAATTTGAGACATTGGCAATAAAACACATATCATAGTATATTGACTATATTGTGTGGCGTGGACGGGAAGTGAGCTATTTCAATCACTGGGGACATTTGCGGAATAGCAGCATTTTGCCAAATACTGAAATTGCCTTTCCGTATGAACTACACATACTATTTTTGTCACGCCTCCATGGTCATCGATCATTGCGAACCAAAAGCATGAATCTATATATACTATGCAGCAGTAAACCTATTCTTATAACACATTCATTTAGACAGTCATTGTTATGCACAACACATTTTAATAGCAAATATTTTGTTTTGTTTGAAGAAGATATGGACTATAGTAATTTGGTATTGATTGATTGAACTATGCAAGGTATTATTAGGCCGTTTCGTACACACCGATAAAATCGGAACCGGAGTGAGCGCCGGTGCCGGTACCGGTTGTTCTCTTTTTTTCACACATACCGGTAAAACCTAGACCGGTGCCAGATTAATTTCACATACAACGACGAAACCATATTAAACAGTTTTTGTATTCACTAAGGTGAAGTCATGTTAAGTTATTTTCTCTGTTGTTCTCAATTGAAAAGGTACCTTTTATCTTTTATGGATTGTCGCCATTTTCCACTTTCTAGCCAAGATATCGAAAATCGTATTTTCTTTTGTTGTATAATGTATTGTAATACAATCCCGGGAACATGTAGGTATGTTTTTTTTTTTGTTCGATGTCATGGCAGTGGCGTATTTATGATTTTTTCTAGGGGGTGGATGACAATAGGGGCGTAGCCCCCCACACCCCCCAACAACACAACAATGAATTAATTACTTTGAATTACATATAAATATTTATTATTATAATATAAAAAAATTTATATTATTACATATTAATATAATATAAACCATATCAATCATATAACCGTGGCCACGAGAAATGGAATGATAATATCAAAAATCTCTGTTATCGTTATAATCTTATGATAATATGATATCATGTTTAAGTACTGTTATTTTCACGAACCGTTCTTCACAGGAAAAATTGTTCGTATGATCCATTTCCTTATCACACTTATACCATGGTAATGACCACGCTCGTGGTTATTATTTAAAACCGCATCACTTATCACGGTATTATCATAGAACAGTTGTATTATATCAAGGTTAATATGAATTTATATATTTATATTAACCTTGGTATTATATATTGTATATAAATTGTGATTGTAGATTTATTAATTGCTGCCAAATGTCATGATTTTGGCGGGGAAATATGATTTATACGATTACCCATCAATGTATGGCCTGTTTTACAATCATAGTTTAACCCTCGGTTACGCTTGAACCACTGATTTTATCGGCCGAATTCGGTGGTTTAACCTGAGTTCAACTATTGTAATACGGGCCCTAATAATAAGAGCAATAAGAGGATAGTCAAAGCTAAGCCTATTCATTGCATTGTATCTTATCACAATATTAATTGGGTCATAAAAATAAAAGTAGGGCACTCAATAATAAATTGGAGATTTCGGGGTTATTGGAAGATCGCCTATTTTAGTAGTGTACTCCTTGTTAGTAAACTTTTCTTGTTTAGCCAACGCCGACTAGTAGATTTTCCGGTTTCCCAATTTTAAGTTTTATTTTGAGATACAATTTTTTTATAAATTAGTATATTATTTTTAATATGTTTTCCTGTGAGGTTAGGGTGTTATTATTTGTTTAGTGTATTCAAATTTTTTTTTTTTTTTGTTCAAACAATTAATAAATGTCAATAATATTATTCATCAATAATTTATTATTAACAAAATGTCTGTGAATAAAATGTTGTCTTGGGTGTTGTGCAGTGTACTAAACCAAGTAAACCATGAAATATGAAAATACTAATATTTCAAAATATAATATAATATTGTGATAAGGATGTGATAAGAAAATGGATCATACGAAAATTTTTTTCCTGCAAAGAACCGTTCGTGTTATTTTCATAGAAAATAGAAGATAATAAAATCTATTATCTATGGTTATTTTATATAACAAAATTATGATACTTTTTTTGTTGATAACTGAAACTTATCAATTAATATCTGTACATTAGAATTTAATAATTAGTACATAATATTGTATACAATATCAAAGAGCCATGAGGGCGGATCTGTCCGCCCAAAGTAAATACGCCACTGTGTCATGGCTGATTTATGGCGTTCAGAACAGCAAAGAAAACAACGTAAGTTAGTTCTGCCGGATACCAACGGAATCATGCACATTTTAAGAAACACAATTATTCGTACTTACGTTTTCAACTAAAATATTTAAAATGTTCGTGCAATATTGCCATATTTCTAAAATCTTACGCAGTGTTTGGGAAGAACGTCGTTCAATAACGCGTGTTCATACTTAGTGAACGATTAACGCGAACGTTACTCGTTTTTTCAAATTGAACGTGAATAAGATGAATGGCGATTATATATTATTTTAACAATTTTTGAGACTCATAATGCATTTACAAATAATTAATAAATATGTTTAAAACATATTGATTAATTGTATTTTATAATAATATATTTTGATTATGATACTATGAATATTATGAAAATACGAATGAAATTAATTTAGTGATGAACGACCTAATCAACAATTTCATTATTTTTTTAGTGAACGTTCCGAATATTAAGTTTAATTTAAAAAATGACTAATTTATAGCTTTTTACTACATTCGTATTGTATACCTACATGATTAGAAATCTCAAAGCCTCAAAACTATAGTTCTTACGTCTTATGGTTGTCTTTTTAATACACCACGTCATTCATTTAATACTACACCCTCTCTATCATGTCGCATAAATTTATGAAAGATACAATGAAATTCCGCGTATCTACTGAAAGCTAATGTGCATTCAGATCAATTTCATATTAGTATTAGAAAAATTAAATTAACACTGTATTTTTTAATACTTTTTATACACAAAACCTTTTTCAGAGAAAGCTATAACCACGAACTAAGATATATCTTAGTTCATGGCTATAACTAACTCATTAAGCATCACACATGGAAACTAGTATGGTAACACAGTTTCTCAGTGATTACAGAGTTAATATTGTTAACGTAAAACATATCAACAACTATATGAGCTCCATGTAAAAAAAAAAAAAAAATAATTTATCTTAATGGTTTGATAAAGAACTCCAATTTTTTTAGACCGACTAAATCAAATAACAATATCTTTTCGAATTTGAAAGCTCAATAGATAAAAAAATCTAAAACATTTTCACGATTATATACTCCAGTCCAAAAGTAAAAATGTGTAAATAGTCGTTCTACACACTCAAACGCTGGTTCTCGCGGTTTACCAAACATTGCATTATTATTCATATGTGTTAAGCATACATATAAAAGGTTACTGACCCATTGTAAAATTAAAATGATATAAAATAAAATAAATAAATAAAAGTTTATTTGTATGAAGAAAATATATCATATAATTAAATGATTCCCATTACTTAAAAAAAATATATATATACATATATGTTATTGATACAAACAATATATCTTAAAAATATCTTTAGTTAAATATTGCAGAAAGTTAAAAACATAAATTTATGAAGATGGCAATAGAAAATAATATTGATCATCATAATAATATTCAGTAGTGGTTGTAGTTGGACGCATGGTGGTTGTTGTAGTAGTAGTTGTAGTGGTAGTTGGAAGACTGGTGGTTGTAGTTTCATTCTTCTTACTGTAATTATAAAGGCATAATATTGTTTATTGGACCATGACAGTTTAACTTTTATGAATATGAAGTTCTATCTTTGCTATATAGAAAGATTTATGAGTACATTGACTAGGCCACAGTTGAATTATAACTGAATAACAAGAATAGGAATATATATTATATAATTAATGGCAATTATAAGAAACAATATCTATCGTTATAAAGATTAAAATTAAGTCACTCATAAAAAATGTATATTATAGTGTCACACATATCTTCTTTATAATTTGAAGCAAAAAAAAAAAACTGACAAGTGGGTACCACTCATTAATAAATTTAAATTATAATGATATCTTAAAATAAATTTAGTAATATTATAGTCTGAAAGTCTGCCTTTAAATCGAATCGTTTTTTGTATAAAATAATTATTTAATATTACTATTTGCTGAATTAAAGTTAAACACATCCATTAAACATTTTCACAAGGCACCTAATGTTCAGCAGTGTACCTATTTACCCATTTGCCCGCTTTATAAACTCCAAAACAAATATTACTCAACCTACCTACCAGTTAAGAAGTTTACAACTAAACATAATTATATTAAATCAAATCATTATTTTAAAATATTATAAATATAATATATTAGGTAGGTATTTTGGATTTTTATAATGTGGTTTTGCAGTAGCGTTGGTATTAGTCGGTCGAGTCGGTGATCATTAACTCTGAGATTTGTCTTTTTATCACTATAAATATTAAATTAAACATAAATTTAACACAATATTTAACATTTTTGAAACAAATTCTTTTTTTTGTTTAATATTTGTGTCAGGTTATAAAACTATTAGAGAGTTTTTACTTTTGAGTCTCAAACTATCAACTAGATTTACTTTTTTGTTAGAAAACGGACTGTTGTAGAAAACATATGTTTAACTAAATTAATTAACTATAATTTTTTATATGATGTAATATAATATAAATATCCGTATAAAATAGTTAATAAGTTCTCCGATTTAAGTTTGCCGTGACAAGGATATGTTTGAGTTTGAAAGATACAGTTAAATGCAATTTCTATGATCATCCTAACCTAAACAATACCCACGTAAATATTGTGGTTGTCTAATATTTTAAAAGATAATAATAAAAAAATTTAAATTTCGTACAACAGATCGTACAACTTCAAATTTTCGAATGGTATAATGCCTACCTATAATTGTAAAAATGTTTAAAATTCAACACAATTGTATTGAATTTTACTAATATTAAAAGTTATCATTAATAAAAAGGTATACCTTTTCCGTGTCCCTGGACAATTTGATTTTATGAAATTTAAGCTGCATTCCATAAGACAGCAATGTTTTTTAAGAAATTTGTGTTTATTTTTCTTGATTTTTGATTTGCCAACAGTATCTAAAACGGGGCACATGCATAATTAGGTACATCCATGCATAATAATAATGTAGTTTTTATAGATGGTGACAAAAGTGACACTTTCATTTACCTCTTGGATTCCTCTGAGATTCCAGGAATTGGAGCCTTCTAGGCATCTCTTCACATAATATTGTTATAGAACTTTCGAGTAATTCTCCGCAATATTTTTGTTTATGTTCATATACATTAATATCACCTCGCACGGCAGCGGTCACCGACGCATCAAAGGCTATGTTGCAGGTCCACATTATAATAAATATTTTTAGACAAATCCTTAAATACAACACAAGAATATGCATAAATATTTTTAATAATTAATAATTTGAGGGTGGCAAACAACTAACAAGAGGCTAAATCATTTAAATAGAGTAGGTACCACTTATTTGTTAAAAATATTTCATTGAACATAATCAAATTATTACAAGATAAACCACCTTATATGAATACTTTAGATGTAAATTGAAACTGACAAATAACTAAGTTATGTAAAACTGACTGGGGTATCTAATGGAAGTATTCCACCTTTAATCATTTTTAAAGTACTTACATCGTCTTCATTTATGGTATCAGCTCTGTGGCAATTTTTTATGTCCTTTAAAAATATAAAAGATACATTGTTTTAACAACCTTTCTAAAACAGTTTGTAACTAATAGTAAAAAGTAAAACTATCATTAATATCAGTAATAATCATAATAATAATAGTAATTAATGTTATACAGGATATAGTTTTGTATATAGAATAATATAACGTCATATTGTTTTACATTTTTTTTTTTAAGATATAGTACAAGTTTTTAATTAGGAATCGATTGATTGAAAAACAATTTTTATAACATCTATTCTATAGTAGATTAACTTCAAATAAAAATAATAATAACATCAATAATATGACATTGTGAAACAGTTGAAACTAAGATATCAAACAGCATTAATTCATTACTAAAATACCTATGATGTCTTAATTAAATTAAAATAAATTTATTGCATGTTTTTTGTACTACAATTTAATATATAATTATCATGTTATAATATTAAATAAAATGATTATAAACATTAAATTTATTAACATATTTTAACTGTGACATAATTTATACTTGAGCCAACTAAAAACTGTAATACCTAACTAAAAATTCTTGAAATATTCAAGTTTCAATATTATAAGGATGAAGTCAAGTTAGAATATGGAATAATTTATTCCGAATATTCTATGATTAAAATTTATTACTTTAATGAAATTGATTTTTTTAAAGATATTATATATATATATATTGTTTCCTCTCTCCTAATATCGTTATAATTATCAGGTTTTATCCATAAATATTAACAATTGAAAAAAAATATTATACCTCAATACGTTTAAACTTATTAAAATTATAATAAATAACCAACCTTTAAGCCACACGTATCGTATTTCAAAAAGAATTGAAATCAAAAAAAATTCTGCGACGATTGATGAGTAAAATCCACAGCCACTCTATACCGAACAACTGGATAACCGGCGACTGCGTCGGTGTAATTTGGCAACAGTACTTATTCGAGTGATTCGTATATATTATGCCGATCATGGCAATAGTGGAATCGAAATGTCCAATTGCTAAAATACGCCCTCTTCCGGTCGCATCCATAAGTAACAATTAACGTGGTTGCAACGTACTCCTCTACATAACGAGTGTATATATAGTATGATTATAACGATACAGAATGAAAGGGGAATATAGCCATTTTTGATAATGTCAATGAGAACTCCCTTTAGATTCCTATAACATTGATTTTTAAATGTATACCACATTTTACCTGCATTGTGAGAAGAGTATCTTCTTTACTTTAATATAAAATTTTGATGATAAGAGAACAATTAGTAGGTACAATATTATGTCGTGACGATCGATAGTTACGATAACGACTGTGGTCTGTACTCAATAGAAATCATTAAATACATGTTTCAATAACTGTTATCACAACTTGAGAGTTGAGACGTAGAATCATTAAACATGTAGGTTATTCACATTTCTAAAATACAATTTCCCATAACAAATCAGAATACATTTGTATCCTGATTTTACATCAATTTCTTTAAGCGAATACTCATATAATCGTATGAATGAATATCTTTAATGATATCTTTACTGTGAAAAGTTAGGTGTCCACATAGCCAATAACTAATAAGTTCATATTATATATAAAACCAAAAACATGAAGATATTTTTGTGTGATAAGGACAATTATTCTTATCAATTTATTTTGTGTTTCATATATTTTATTTGTACTGCATTTTTGTCAAAACTTAACAGTTATGTTGTAATTCATTATATTGTAAAATAAAACATTTGTGTAATAAAGTGTCATTCATTAATTATTGTATTATGCGTTCATTCGTTATAATAATTATCAAAGTAATGAAGCTAACATGAATCATGGCGCAGTCGCTTTTGGATTGACGTTTCAACAGATCAAGCAGTTAAGCAGTAAGCGCTAAGCACACGATTATTGCGCACCAAGTCTAACCTCAAAACATTGAAACATGTTCGTGTCTACTGTCTGTGAAACTTCCGAAGTTGAACTTTGGAACGGTGATGTCGCTAGTTGGGCTAGTTAAATGTATGCACATGTAGTGACCCCTCACTAACTATAGAAACTATATTTGAGTTCAGCGACGTTGGATTGATGGTCAGGATTTTCAAAGGAGAAATGGACAGAGTTTATGATTTGCACAACGTTTGAAAATCGTTAAATGTTTATTAAATGAAAAATAGAAATTATATAAATTTGAGAACAGAACGTAAAGTATATGCCCGAGCAATTAGTTATGTAAAATGAAATAGTAATGGAATGAACTAATGTATAGCGGCACTGTTGACATGCTCAACGATTATACTAATCTCTACATAGGGTGAGACACAAACTAATTCTAATTCTGCTATGGATGAAGTCCTGTATTTATGCAGAATCTTAGTGGCTAAATTGTTACACGTAAGAGACAAGGAGGTGGATCAAAAGGTACCGTCGTGGTTGTTGTTGCCAAATGTAGTTGAAAGCGTTTCCCATTCGTAGCTATCAAATATTTCTACGAATTGTAATAAATTCGCAGCGGTATTTAAATTACAAGGCTGAAGACGTGCATCGATATATAATATTGCAAATAATAAAACAATTCTGCCGTTTTATTATAATGTTTCCACGAAAATATGAAATGGTAATAAAAAAAAAGTGTTGTTTTTTTGTGATACTGAAGATGCGCATCGGTTTTGGGTGTATATTATGTAATATCGTTGATTGAATAGTAAATTGACTACGTCGGTTTACTACACACAGATTGAAAGAGAGTTACTATCTGTGTACTTTGCTTGTCATAAATTTCAACAGATGATATACGGCCATAGAATAACAATTTACACTGATCACAAGCCATTAATAACAATCTTCAAAATAGAAATAAATGACATAACCGCACGGTTACAAAGGCTAAAGTTAGGATTACTGGAATATGACATAAATCTTGAGCTTGTACCAGGAAAAAAAGTTTATTAGCTAACCCACTGTCAAGGTTATATTTTAATGATTTAAATGTGAAAACTCAGTGTGCTGACATAGCTCGTGAGATAGTAGTAGCACCAGAGAATGTATTGTTAATTTCATCGAAAAACTAAAAATGTTAAAAATTAAAACAAGGGAGGATGAATTCCTAAAAAAAATATTGAACCTCTATCACAATGGGTGGACTAATAGTCTAAAATAAAATAATACTCCATTTAGGCTAGTGAATATAATAACAACTCAGAAATGGGAAATTTGGTAAAAGATTAAAATGATATTACAGTGAGTGATGAGTTAATTTTTTTTAATAAACAGGTAGAAGTGTCTGTACTAATAGGTAGTAAGGTCTAAGGATAATATTTTTATCAAAATTACATGCAGATCACATAGGATTTGAGAAAACACTGGGCAAAGCCAAACAAGTAGTGGCCGTTTATGTCTAATGACATAAAAATTATGTTTAATAAGAAGGCTAATATTAAAGAACCACTACTAGGTACCACATGAGTTCACAGAACGTCCTTATTGTAAATTAGTCGTTGATTTTGCTGAAGTTACGGGTCAAACATATCTTATGGTAACAAACTACTATTCTAAGTGGTTTGAATCAATTAAAAAAACCTCTAAAAATACAGGCACAGTTATTAAAGAACTGAAGAAACTATTTAGATATGGGATACCTGTTGAGGTTATATCTGATATTGTACCATTTAATTATTTAGAATTCAAAACATTTTGTTGGGATAATGATATTAAATGTTTTTTGAAATAATAATAACATAATTAATATAGTATAAAATATCATAGACTCAATCCGTCTCCGCTTATAATCGTTTTTAGTATACAATTATTCATTTATATTCACATTGAACGCTCAGTTTGGAGAATATAGAGTAGCAATTATAATCACCTATTCTTTTATATAATTTATGAAATTATTTTTTTGAGTTTTTTCTGTATAAGAAGATTTATTACGCTACTCGAGATTCATTGAGGCAAGGTGGAATTGTAAATAGTGTAATAGGTATATATCTACACAGAACGAAAAATCTCATTACAATTTACAAAAATATGAGTTGAATCAACAAAAGCATTGTTAACATAGGACCAACATACAACATTGTTAATAACAAAATTGTAATAATGTTCATCTCCAGTTTTACAAAAAGCATTGTTATTTTGTTTAAAATCTTGATTAATTCAACAATATTAGCCTGTCAATTTTACAGTCAACGGAAATTTTGTTTGGTTTAATTAACAAATCATTTTGTAAAATTGATAATAACTGCCATTTAATTGCAATTACTTTCATTATTAATTCAACAGTAATGCATGTTTGTTATAAAGAAGTTTAATTGTTGATAATAACTTAATTAAGTAGGTACTAAACTTTCAAAAAACCAAGTTTTTATTTTATAATATAACATAATTAAATATATTTATATATACTCTATATAAACAAATATATACTTGTACACACACACACACATACATATTCAAGTTTTTTTCTAATATAAGTACCAATTACCTGCATAAAAAATATATACATTCCCTCTTCTAATAAATCCTTGCAGTAGTTGTTTCTGGGTAATAATAGTAATTTCATGGTCCAGGGATAAAAAATATGCGATTAGTTAACTTTTAAATACTTCAAAATATGAAATTGCTTTACTTCCATTCAAACTTTAAATAGAATTTTAAAAAGAATCACTATAATTTAACTAAATATTTATAAGTATGAAGATAGCATTTTTAGCTAGAGATTGATATTCATTAGTAATACTACTACTGTACCAAAAATCTGTTAATGATATTTTATCAAATAAAGTTTTAAAACATGAATCGGTGGTAATTTCAATAAATTTTTTATACTCCGTTGTAGATAAATCTTCAGGCTTATCGTTGATTAAAAACGGATTTTTATCCCAATTATATCGTTGGATAAATTCTATATCTTTACATTCTGGAAAATATTTTTCTAATTACGATAGTATTTCATTTAAATGTTGTTCAATTTCGCCATATATTTCATTAAAATCTTCAATATTACCATCAATCGATTCTAAATATTCTTTTAACAAAGGAAAACTATCAATTTTATGTTGAGAAAAACACACATCCCAAAATTTAATTTTTTTTTTAAAGTTCGAATTTTGTCGTTTGCCGTCAAAAAGTGGTCATTTTACCTTGTATTGATAAGTTCAATTCATTTAGTTTTGTGAAAATATCAGCCAAATAACTAATTCGAAATAACCAAATTTTATCAGTAAGTCTGAGCTGTAAATTAAATAGATGATCGGTGAAAAAAACGTACAATTCATTGAGCAATTCAAGTAAACGAACAAGTGTTTTTTCCCCGAGAAAGCCATCTTACTTCGGTATGGTAAAGTAGTGATTTGTGCATACTTCCCATATCTTCACACAAAATTGTGAACAGTCTTGTCCTCATTGGTCGAGATTTTACGAAGTTTATAATCTTCACTGCCTCATCAAGTACATTTTTAAGAGGTAGTGGTATATTTTTAATAGCAAGTGCTTGACGATGAAGAATGCAATGACTATTACTACAATTGTTTGTTAATTCTTTAATTCGTGAAACCACACTAGCAGTTTTTCCAACCATTGCCTCGCTCCATCTATACAAATATCAATACAGTTATCCCAAGTCAATCCTTCTATTTCGAAAAAATTGTTCAGCATATTGAAGATTTCATAACCAGTTGTATAAGTGGACTAAGGTTGACATAATAAGAGGTCTTCAAGAGAAGTTTGAATAGGTATGCTGCTCAAATTTATCACCCTTATGATTGGTCATTATTAATCCGTTTTGCTGGAAAAGACAAATTTACTGTTATTGAAGCTAAACAAAGTCATTTTCAAGATTTTCATAGCTTGTTAAAAACAAAATATCAATTTAAAAAAAAAATGCGGCAGGACAAGCATTCTTTTTTCGTGATGTACAATGGCTACGATTTAACAAATGTGACAAAAATAATGTGTTTTACAAATTATCTTTGAAGGATGATGAAATATTTCATAAAATGGATTTAACTCGAAGGAATGCTTTATGCAATACACCAATACCCAAATATCGGTTTTCTAAAAATGATTTTTAGAAGAGTATGTTGTAGTTATGGAACCATTGTGCATTTGCTTTGATGTGTTGCAAGGTGAAAATAATATGTATTTTGGGTTTTTGTTGCCTTCTATTACAATACTCTTACAAAAATATGATGATATCGCTAAAAAAAATTTAATTTATTGTGATTCTTTAGTTAGTTTGATTAAAGCAAACGTGGAAAAACGTTTCGAACATTTTTTGACTGATCCGTTTTTATTGTCTTCAACGGTTTCACATCCGTTTTTTAAAACCATCTGGCTAACCGACAATGATAAAAACATAAGTCATTATCATTTTAAAAAAAATGTTGTTTAGAAATGTTTGAACAGTCAAATTTGCCTGAATCTGAAGTATCTGATAGCAGTATCAGCGAAGATGCAAATAATTACTTTAATTGGTCTGAAAATAAATCAAAAGTGGATCTTTCATTATATCAAGAAATAACCAGGTATTTGTTTAAGTACTTTTGTAAAAGTTTTACGAAAAATCTAAATATATTGAATGAAATGCCAACACTTAAAAAGGTATTTTTTAAATTTAACACATCACTTCCTAGCATTGCCGCTGTAGAACGCATATTTAGTGTTGATGGTGCTGTTTTATCGAAAAAAAGGGGTAAGATGAACGATAAAAATTTTGAAAATGTATTAATGTTCAAGTGTAAAAATCAATAAAATAAAATATACAGTAACTATAATATTATTATAATTAACTATTAATTAACAGTTGGTTTTTTTTTATTGTGTTTTATCAAATTAATTCTTTTTTATTATTACTATTTACTATTATTATTTAATAAACATAAATTTGGCCATTGGCTTAAAGTAGTTGAACAGTTGTAATGTTGTGTAATTAATAGTTATGTTACTAAAATACTACCTAATGTTGATTATTATTTTTTTTCAGCTTATAAAATAATAAATATGTTGCTAGGTTAGGTTCTTGTTATCAACAAGTTATTTAAAAAATAAAATATAATATATCAAAATGTAAAAATGTAGCTACTATTGATGGACGTATAGAAATTATGACGGCAGAGCTAAAATAAATGTTTGTGCGTTAACCCCTCTCCTAAGCACCCCTTTAGCTAATGGTTATTTACTTCCTGTAAAACAAATTAAATTATTGAACGTATAAATAATGTATGGCTTAAGTATCTTTATATGTTTGTGGCTTAACGCTTAGATAATATATTTTATTGATGTTTTTTGTTACATATACCTAACTATATGAATAGCGTTAAAAAAATACATTT
The DNA here is from genome assembly GCF_037042655.1 of Diuraphis noxia. Taxonomy (NCBI): domain Eukaryota; kingdom Metazoa; phylum Arthropoda; class Insecta; order Hemiptera; family Aphididae; genus Diuraphis; species Diuraphis noxia. The sequence goes on along the minus strand of NW_028301711.1, from coordinate 91,421,575 downwards.
TTATTTGATGGTTAAGAAACAACACATTAATCAAGTACTTTGTGCGACTGTCTGAGACACGAACTTGAGTACATCTTTTTTTTTATATACTATGTTATTTACAATACATACTTGAAGATATGTTCTGTTGTATATTACGTACCTACATAATATATAAAGATATGGGAACGAACTAAAGTGGACTTATAATGTTATAATATGGTCTGTGGCCTAGCAGGGAGTAGGCGTCTGCTGATCACTACATAGGTATCATATACGATACAGCCAATAGGTACACAATGCACATGTACAATATAATATAAAATATAATGAATTTGAATTCTGCCATGCATCATCTATACCATGACCCGGATGTTGTATTAATTTTATTCTATTGAAATGAACTGAACAAAATATAGTAAATTGTTTGCTCGGTCTTATATTATATTTTAAAAGTGGGTACTATAGATACATATGATGACAATGAAAGCGGATTTTGGCTTAGGCGTCACATTGTCGTTAGCACGAAACTACATCATATACACCTACCTACCCATTGTAATACAATATAACGCATTCAAAATCGATCACTTACTACCCTTGCCATGACCAGGAGTTTTTTTTTATTATATGATTCCGTGTAACTACTATTCCAACCCAAAAGTAATTGTTTGTTTTGTTGTATGTACCATGTATACGATGACAATAAAAGTGGACTTACGATCTGCACCCTCGTGTTACGATATTTTAAAAGGTACTGTCGTGTGTCGTCTGATACAATTTGTACTTAATACTTTGGTCAATGTTATTATTTTAAAGTGTTTCAATTTTTAAAATGTAAAAGTGTTTAAGTTTTAAATTATTTAAAGAGTAGTCATATTATATTGAAAATTAAAAGCGAAGAACCCGGTTCTTGAAATGTATTTTACTTATGATATCAATAAAAACAGTAGTAAATGTAATGTAGTGGGATGTACGAGGTATATATATCTGGTAAACATGCATCGAACTTGAAAAAACACATTTTTGCCCTACACAAAAATGAGTACAAAGATTTAACGGAGGCCAAATTGTCTAAATCTGGTGCTCGTATTGAAAATGTTCGGTTACATGATAAAGCTATGGTAAGTAATGACTAATAAATAATTATTATATTAATATTAAATATAGTAAATTATACATATTATTAATTATGATGTATTAATATAATTTACTAGAGATCCAGAGAGAAAAGATAAAATCATCTACTTAATATTTGTCCTTTTAAATAACTTGTGTTTACTTCTTCAGTAAATGTGTATCTGTTATAGTTAAAACCCGAAATCCGTCTTTTTATTTTTAAATAGAAAAATTGAACAGTCATTATTATTACAATTTGTCAAAGTTAAAAAGAAATCTTTTCGTATAGACATGAACCAACAGAAATTATTTGATGCTTGTGATGGGTTAGTGATAGTTAATGTGAGACCTTTTAGCTTGATGCCGGATTTAAAAAAATTATAAATCTCATCCTTGAAGCATTCGGTACACATAATACTTACTATACATTACTCATTAGTGTATTTTAAATTTGGTATAACTACCTATTTAAAAGTAATATATTATAGGTGCTACTTAATCTATTTATTATAAAAATGATAATTATATTTAAATGTTTTAGGTATATCTATTAATTCTCAAAAGGGAACATATAACATTGACGGTTCTAGTGTATGTGAAAAAATTTCAAATGATATGAAAAATTATATGGTTTCTTTAAAAATTGATGATGTTACACGTCACAATAGGTCAATTATCAGTAGGTTACAAAACCATTAGGAAACAAAACCATTGTTACATCCCGCATTCTATATTAGATAAGTACCTATATGGTACTTTGTCAAATTTCACCCTTCATAACTATATTTTATCTGTTAGTCATCTGCGGACCTCACCCAACAGTGCATTCCACCAACTAGCCATTAATTGCTATAATTAATTCGAGGAATTTGAGACATTGGCAATAAAACACATATCATAGTATATTGACTATATTGTGTGGCGTGGACGGGAAGTGAGCTATTTCAATCACTGGGGACATTTGCGGAATAGCAGCATTTTGCCAAATACTGAAATTGCCTTTCCGTATGAACTACACATACTATTTTTGTCACGCCTCCATGGTCATCGATCATTGCGAACCAAAAGCATGAATCTATATATACTATGCAGCAGTAAACCTATTCTTATAACACATTCATTTAGACAGTCATTGTTATGCACAACACATTTTAATAGCAAATATTTTGTTTTGTTTGAAGAAGATATGGACTATAGTAATTTGGTATTGATTGATTGAACTATGCAAGGTATTATTAGGCCGTTTCGTACACACCGATAAAATCGGAACCGGAGTGAGCGCCGGTGCCGGTACCGGTTGTTCTCTTTTTTTCACACATACCGGTAAAACCTAGACCGGTGCCAGATTAATTTCACATACAACGACGAAACCATATTAAACAGTTTTTGTATTCACTAAGGTGAAGTCATGTTAAGTTATTTTCTCTGTTGTTCTCAATTGAAAAGGTACCTTTTATCTTTTATGGATTGTCGCCATTTTCCACTTTCTAGCCAAGATATCGAAAATCGTATTTTCTTTTGTTGTATAATGTATTGTAATACAATCCCGGGAACATGTAGGTATGTTTTTTTTTTTGTTCGATGTCATGGCAGTGGCGTATTTATGATTTTTTCTAGGGGGTGGATGACAATAGGGGCGTAGCCCCCCACACCCCCCAACAACACAACAATGAATTAATTACTTTGAATTACATATAAATATTTATTATTATAATATAAAAAAATTTATATTATTACATATTAATATAATATAAACCATATCAATCATATAACCGTGGCCACGAGAAATGGAATGATAATATCAAAAATCTCTGTTATCGTTATAATCTTATGATAATATGATATCATGTTTAAGTACTGTTATTTTCACGAACCGTTCTTCACAGGAAAAATTGTTCGTATGATCCATTTCCTTATCACACTTATACCATGGTAATGACCACGCTCGTGGTTATTATTTAAAACCGCATCACTTATCACGGTATTATCATAGAACAGTTGTATTATATCAAGGTTAATATGAATTTATATATTTATATTAACCTTGGTATTATATATTGTATATAAATTGTGATTGTAGATTTATTAATTGCTGCCAAATGTCATGATTTTGGCGGGGAAATATGATTTATACGATTACCCATCAATGTATGGCCTGTTTTACAATCATAGTTTAAACCTCGGTTACGCTTGAACCACTGATTTTATCGGCCGAATTCGGTGGTTTAACCTGAGTTCAACTATTGTAATACGGGCCCTAATAATAAGAGCAATAAGAGGATAGTCAAAGCTAAGCCTATTCATTGCATTGTATCTTATCACAATATTAATTGGGTCATAAAAATAAAAGTAGGGCACTCAATAATAAATTGGAGATTTCGGGGTTATTGGAAGATCGCCTATTTTAGTAGTGTACTCCTTGTTAGTAAACTTTTCTTGTTTAGCCAACGCCGACTAGTAGATTTTTCCGGTTTCCCAATTTTAAGTTTTATTTTGAGATACAATTTTTTTATAAATTAGTATATTATTTTTAATATGTTTTCCTGTGAGGTTAGGGTGTTATTATTTGTTTAGTGTATTCAAATTTTTTTTTTTTTTTGTTCAAACAATTAATAAATGTCAATAATATTATTCATCAATAATTTATTATTAACAAAATGTCTGTGAATAAAATGTTGTCTTGGGTGTTGTGCAGTGTACTAAACCAAGTAAACCATGAAATATGAAAATACTAATATTTCAAAATATAATATAATATTGTGATAAGGATGTGATAAGAAAATGGATCATACGAAAATTTTTTTCCTGCAAAGAACCGTTCGTGTTATTTTCATAGAAAATAGAAGATAATAAAATCTATTATCTATGGTTATTTTATATAACAAAATTATGATACTTTTTTTGTTGATAACTGAAACTTATCAATTAATATCTGTACATTAGAATTTAATAATTAGTACATAATATTGTATACAATATCAAAGAGCCATGAGGGCGGATCTGTCCGCCCAAAGTAAATACGCCACTGTGTCATGGCTGATTTATGGCGTTCAGAACAGCAAAGAAAACAACGTAAGTTAGTTCTGCCGGATACCAACGGAATCATGCACATTTTAAGAAACACAATTATTCGTACTTACGTTTTCAACTAAAATATTTAAAATGTTCGTGCAATATTGCCATATTTCTAAAATCTTACGCAGTGTTTGGGAAGAACGTCGTTCAATAACGCGTGTTCATACTTAGTGAACGATTAACGCGAACGTTACTCGTTTTTTCAAATTGAACGTGAATAAGATGAATGGCGATTATATATTATTTTAACAATTTTTGAGACTCATAATGCATTTACAAATAATTAATAAATATGTTTAAAACATATTGATTAATTGTATTTTATAATAATATATTTTGATTATGATACTATGAATATTATGAAAATACGAATGAAATTAATTTAGTGATGAACGACCTAATCAACAATTTCATTATTTTTTTAGTGAACGTTCCGAATATTAAGTTTAATTTAAAAAATGACTAATTTATAGCTTTTTACTACATTCGTATTGTATACCTACATGATTAGAAATCTCAAAGCCTCAAAACTATAGTTCTTACGTCTTATGGTTGTCTTTTTAATACACCACGTCATTCATTTAATACTACACCCTCTCTATCATGTCGCATAAATTTATGAAAGATACAATGAAATTCCGCGTATCTACTGAAAGCTAATGTGCATTCAGATCAATTTCATATTAGTATTAGAAAAATTAAATTAACACTGTATTTTTTAATACTTTTTATACACAAAACCTTTTTCAGAGAAAGCTATAACCACGAACTAAGATATATCTTAGTTCATGGCTATAACTAACTCATTAAGCATCACACATGGAAACTAGTATGGTAACACAGTTTCTCAGTGATTACAGAGTTAATATTGTTAACGTAAAACATATCAACAACTATATGAGCTCCATGTAAAAAAAAAAAAAAAATAATTTATCTTAATGGTTTGATAAAGAACTCCAATTTTTTTAGACCGACTAAATCAAATAACAATATCTTTTCGAATTTGAAAGCTCAATAGATAAAAAAATCTAAAACATTTTCACGATTATATACTCCAGTCCAAAAGTAAAAATGTGTAAATAGTCGTTCTACACACTCAAACGCTGGTTCTCGCGGTTTACCAAACATTGCATTATTATTCATATGTGTTAAGCATACATATAAAAGGTTACTGACCCATTGTAAAATTAAAATGATATAAAATAAAATAAATAAATAAAAGTTTATTTGTATGAAGAAAATATATCATATAATTAAATGATTCCCATTACTTAAAAAAAATATATATATACATATATGTTATTGATACAAACAATATATCTTAAAAATATCTTTAGTTAAATATTGCAGAAAGTTAAAAACATAAATTTATGAAGATGGCAATAGAAAATAATATTGATCATCATAATAATATTCAGTAGTGGTTGTAGTTGGACGCATGGTGGTTGTTGTAGTAGTAGTTGTAGTGGTAGTTGGAAGACTGGTGGTTGTAGTTTCATTCTTCTTACTGTAATTATAAAGGCATAATATTGTTTATTGGACCATGACAGTTTAACTTTTATGAATATGAAGTTCTATCTTTGCTATATAGAAAGATTTATGAGTACATTGACTAGGCCACAGTTGAATTATAACTGAATAACAAGAATAGGAATATATATTATATAATTAATGGCAATTATAAGAAACAATATCTATCGTTATAAAGATTAAAATTAAGTCACTCATAAAAAATGTATATTATAGTGTCACACATATCTTCTTTATAATTTGAAGCAAAAAAAAAAAACTGACAAGTGGGTACCACTCATTAATAAATTTAAATTATAATGATATCTTAAAATAAATTTAGTAATATTATAGTCTGAAAGTCTGCCTTTAAATCGAATCGTTTTTTGTATAAAATAATTATTTAATATTACTATTTGCTGAATTAAAGTTAAACACATCCATTAAACATTTTCACAAGGCACCTAATGTTCAGCAGTGTACCTATTTACCCATTTGCCCGCTTTATAAACTCCAAAACAAATATTACTCAACCTACCTACCAGTTAAGAAGTTTACAACTAAACATAATTATATTAAATCAAATCATTATTTTAAAATATTATAAATATAATATATTAGGTAGGTATTTTGGATTTTTATAATGTGGTTTTGCAGTAGCGTTGGTATTAGTCGGTCGAGTCGGTGATCATTAACTCTGAGATTTGTCTTTTTATCACTATAAATATTAAATTAAACATAAATTTAACACAATATTTAACATTTTTGAAACAAATTCTTTTTTTTGTTTAATATTTGTGTCAGGTTATAAAACTATTAGAGAGTTTTTACTTTTGAGTCTCAAACTATCAACTAGATTTACTTTTTTGTTAGAAAACGGACTGTTGTAGAAAACATATGTTTAACTAAATTAATTAACTATAATTTTTTATATGATGTAATATAATATAAATATCCGTATAAAATAGTTAATAAGTTCTCCGATTTAAGTTTGCCGTGACAAGGATATGTTTGAGTTTGAAAGATACAGTTAAATGCAATTTCTATGATCATCCTAACCTAAACAATACCCACGTAAATATTGTGGTTGTCTAATATTTTAAAAGATAATAATAAAAAAATTTAAATTTCGTACAACAGATCGTACAACTTCAAATTTTCGAATGGTATAATGCCTACCTATAATTGTAAAAATGTTTAAAATTCAACACAATTGTATTGAATTTTACTAATATTAAAAGTTATCATTAATAAAAAGGTATACCTTTTCCGTGTCCCTGGACAATTTGATTTTATGAAATTTAAGCTGCATTCCATAAGACAGCAATGTTTTTTAAGAAATTTGTGTTTATTTTTCTTGATTTTTGATTTGCCAACAGTATCTAAAACGGGGCACATGCATAATTAGGTACATCCATGCATAATAATAATGTAGTTTTTATAGATGGTGACAAAAGTGACACTTTCATTTACCTCTTGGATTCCTCTGAGATTCCAGGAATTGGAGCCTTCTAGGCATCTCTTCACATAATATTGTTATAGAACTTTCGAGTAATTCTCCGCAATATTTTTGTTTATGTTCATATACATTAATATCACCTCGCACGGCAGCGGTCACCGACGCATCAAAGGCTATGTTGCAGGTCCACATTATAATAAATATTTTTAGACAAATCCTTAAATACAACACAAGAATATGCATAAATATTTTTAATAATTAATAATTTGAGGGTGGCAAACAACTAACAAGAGGCTAAATCATTTAAATAGAGTAGGTACCACTTATTTGTTAAAAATATTTCATTGAACATAATCAAATTATTACAAGATAAACCACCTTATATGAATACTTTAGATGTAAATTGAAACTGACAAATAACTAAGTTATGTAAAACTGACTGGGGTATCTAATGGAAGTATTCCACCTTTAATCATTTTTAAAGTACTTACATCGTCTTCATTTATGGTATCAGCTCTGTGGCAATTTTTTATGTCCTTTAAAAATATAAAAGATACATTGTTATAACAACCTTTCTAAAACAGTTTGTAACTAATAGTAAAAAGTAAAACTATCATTAATATCAGTAATAATCATAATAATAATAGTAATTAATGTTATACAGGATATAGTTTTGTATATAGAATAATATAACGTCATATTGTTTTACATTTTTTTTTTTAAGATATAGTACAAGTTTTTAATTAGGAATCGATTGATTGAAAAACAATTTTTATAACATCTATTCTATAGTAGATTAACTTCAAATAAAAATAATAATAACATCAATAATATGACATTGTGAAACAGTTGAAACTAAGATATCAAACAGCATTAATTCATTACTAAAATACCTATGATGTCTTAATTAAATTAAAATAAATTTATTGCATGTTTTTTGTACTACAATTTAATATATAATTATCATGTTATAATATTAAATAAAATGATTATAAACATTAAATTTATTAACATATTTTAACTGTGACATAATTTATACTTGAGCCAACTAAAAACTGTAATACCTAACTAAAAATTCTTGAAATATTCAAGTTTCAATATTATAAGGATGAAGTCAAGTTAGAATATGGAATAATTTATTCCGAATATTCTATGATTAAAATTTATTACTTTAATGAAATTGATTTTTTTAAAGATATTATATATATATATATTGTTTCCTCTCTCCTAATATCGTTATAATTATCAGGTTTTATCCATAAATATTAACAATTGAAAAAAAATATTATACCTCAATACGTTTAAACTTATTAAAATTATAATAAATAACCAACCTTTAAGCCACACGTATCGTATTTCAAAAAGAATTGAAATCAAAAAAAATTCTGCGACGATTGATGAGTAAAATCCACAGCCACTCTATACCGAACAACTGGATAACCGGCGACTGCGTCGGTGTAATTTGGCAACAGTACTTATTCGAGTGATTCGTATATATTATGCCGATCATGGCAATAGTGGAATCGAAATGTCCAATTGCTAAAATACGCCCTCTTCCGGTCGCATCCATAAGTAACAATTAACGTGGTTGCAACGTACTCCTCTACATAACGAGTGTATATATAGTATGATTATAACGATACAGAATGAAAGGGGAATATAGCCATTTTTGATAATGTCAATGAGAACTCCCTTTAGATTCCTATAACATTGATTTTTAAATGTATACCACATTTTACCTGCATTGTGAGAAGAGTATCTTCTTTACTTTAATATAAAATTTTGATGATAAGAGAACAATTAGTAGGTACAATATTATGTCGTGACGATCGATAGTTACGATAACGACTGTGGTCTGTACTCAATAGAAATCATTAAATACATGTTTCAATAACTGTTATCACAACTTGAGAGTTGAGACGTAGAATCATTAAACATGTAGGTTATTCACATTTCTAAAATACAATTTCCCATAACAAATCAGAATACATTTGTATCCTGATTTTACATCAATTTCTTTAAGCGAATACTCATATAATCGTATGAATGAATATCTTTAATGATATCTTTACTGTGAAAAGTTAGGTGTCCACATAGCCAATAACTAATAAGTTCATATTATATATAAAACCAAAAACATGAAGATATTTTTGTGTGATAAGGACAATTATTCTTATCAATTTATTTTGTGTTTCATATATTTTATTTGTACTGCATTTTTGTCAAAACTTAACAGTTATGTTGTAATTCATTATATTGTAAAATAAAACATTTGTGTAATAAAGTGTCATTCATTAATTATTGTATTATGCGTTCATTCGTTATAATAATTATCAAAGTAATGAAGCTAACATGAATCATGGCGCAGTCGCTTTTGGATTGACGTTTCAACAGATCAAGCAGTTAAGCAGTAAGCGCTAAGCACACGATTATTGCGCACCAAGTCTAACCTCAAAACATTGAAACATGTTCGTGTCTACTGTCTGTGAAACTTCCGAAGTTGAACTTTGGAACGGTGATGTCGCTAGTTGGGCTAGTTAAATGTATGCACATGTAGTGACCCCTCACTAACTATAGAAACTATATTTGAGTTCAGCGACGTTGGATTGATGGTCAGGATTTTCAAAGGAGAAATGGACAGAGTTTATGATTTGCACAACGTTTGAAAATCGTTAAATGTTTATTAAATGAAAAATAGAAATTATATAAATTTGAGAACAGAACGTAAAGTATATGCCCGAGCAATTAGTTATGTAAAATGAAATAGTAATGGAATGAACTAATGTATAGCGGCACTGTTGACATGCTCAACGATTATACTAATCTCTACATAGGGTGAGACACAAACTAATTCTAATTCTGCTATGGATGAAGTCCTGTATTTATGCAGAATCTTAGTGGCTAAATTGTTACACGTAAGAGACAAGGAGGTGGATCAAAAGGTACCGTCGTGGTTGTTGTTGCCAAATGTAGTTGAAAGCGTTTCCCATTCGTAGCTATCAAATATTTCTACGAATTGTAATAAATTCGCAGCGGTATTTAAATTACAAGGCTGAAGACGTGCATCGATATATAATATTGCAAATAATAAAACAATTCTGCCGTTTTATTATAATGTTTCCACGAAAATATGAAATGGTAATAAAAAAAAAGTGTTGTTTTTTTGTGATACTGAAGATGCGCATCGGTTTTGGGTGTATATTATGTAATATCGTTGATTGAATAGTAAATTGACTACGTCGGTTTACTACACACAGATTGAAAGAGAGTTACTATCTGTGTACTTTGCTTGTCATAAATTTCAACAGATGATATACGGCCATAGAATAACAATTTACACTGATCACAAGCCATTAATAACAATCTTCAAAATAGAAATAAATGACATAACCGCACGGTTACAAAGGCTAAAGTTAGGATTACTGGAATATGACATAAATCTTGAGCTTGTACCAGGAAAAAAAGTTTATTAGCTAACCCACTGTCAAGGTTATATTTTAATGATTTAAATGTGAAAACTCAGTGTGCTGACATAGCTCGTGAGATAGTAGTAGCACCAGAGAATGTATTGTTAATTTCATCGAAAAACTAAAAATGTTAAAAATTAAAACAAGGGAGGATGAATTCCTAAAAAAAATATTGAACCTCTATCACAATGGGTGGACTAATAGTCTAAAATAAAATAATACTCCATTTAGGCTAGTGAATATAATAACAACTCAGAAATGGGAAATTTGGTAAAAGATTAAAATGATATTACAGTGAGTGATGAGTTAATTTTTTTTAATAAACAGGTAGAAGTGTCTGTACTAATAGGTAGTAAGGTCTAAGGATAATATTTTTATCAAAATTACATGCAGATCACATAGGATTTGAGAAAACACTGGGCAAAGCCAAACAAGTAGTGGCCGTTTATGTCTAATGACATAAAAATTATGTTTAATAAGAAGGCTAATATTAAAGAACCACTACTAGGTACCACATGAGTTCACAGAACGTCCTTATTGTAAATTAGTCGTTGATTTTGCTGAAGTTACGGGTCAAACATATCTTATGGTAACAAACTACTATTCTAAGTGGTTTGAATCAATTAAAAAAACCTCTAAAAATACAGGCACAGTTATTAAAGAACTGAAGAAACTATTTAGATATGGGATACCTGTTGAGGTTATATCTGATATTGTACCATTTAATTATTTAGAATTCAAAACATTTTGTTGGGATAATGATATTAAATGTTTTTTGAAATAATAATAACATAATTAATATAGTATAAAATATCATAGACTCAATCCGTCTCCGCTTATAATCGTTTTTAGTATACAATTATTCATTTATATTCACATTGAACGCTCAGTTTGGAGAATATAGAGTAGCAATTATAATCACCTATTCTTTTATATAATTTATGAAATTATTTTTTTGAGTTTTTTCTGTATAAGAAGATTTATTACGCTACTCGAGATTCATTGAGGCAAGGTGGAATTGTAAATAGTGTAATAGGTATATATCTACACAGAACGAAAAATCTCATTACAATTTACAAAAATATGAGTTGAATCAACAAAAGCATTGTTAACATAGGACCAACATACAACATTGTTAATAACAAAATTGTAATAATGTTCATCTCCAGTTTTACAAAAAGCATTGTTATTTTGTTTAAAATCTTGATTAATTCAACAATATTAGCCTGTCAATTTTACAGTCAACGGAAATTTTGTTTGGTTTAATTAACAAATCATTTTGTAAAATTGATAATAACTGCCATTTAATTGCAATTACTTTCATTATTAATTCAACAGTAATGCATGTTTGTTATAAAGAAGTTTAATTGTTGATAATAACTTAATTAAGTAGGTACTAAACTTTCAAAAAACCAAGTTTTTATTTTATAATATAACATAATTAAATATATTTATATATACTCTATATAAACAAATATATACTTGTACACACACACACACATACATATTCAAGTTTTTTTCTAATATAAGTACCAATTACCTGCATAAAAAATATATACATTCCCTCTTCTAATAAATCCTTGCAGTAGTTGTTTCTGGGTAATAATAGTAATTTCATGGTCCAGGGATAAAAAATATGCGATTAGTTAACTTTTAAATACTTCAAAATATGAAATTGCTTTACTTCCATTCAAACTTTAAATAGAATTTTAAAAAGAATCACTATAATTTAACTAAATATTTATAAGTATGAAGATAGCATTTTTAGCTAGAGATTGATATTCATTAGTAATACTACTACTGTACCAAAAATCTGTTAATGATATTTTATCAAATAAAGTTTTAAAACATGAATCGGTGGTAATTTCAATAAATTTTTTATACTCCGTTGTAGATAAATCTTCAGGCTTATCGTTGATTAAAAACGGATTTTTATCCCAATTATATCGTTGGATAAATTCTATATCTTTACATTCTGGAAAATATTTTTCTAATTACGATAGTATTTCATTTAAATGTTGTTCAATTTCGCCATATATTTCATTAAAATCTTCAATATTACCATCAATCGATTCTAAATATTCTTTTAACAAAGGAAAACTATCAATTTTATGTTGAGAAAAACACACATCCCAAAATTTAATTTTTTTTTTAAAGTTCGAATTTTGTCGTTTGCCGTCAAAAAGTGGTCATTTTACCTTGTATTGATAAGTTCAATTCATTTAGTTTTGTGAAAATATCAGCCAAATAACTAATTCGAAATAACCAAATTTTATCAGTAAGTCTGAGCTGTAAATTAAATAGATGATCGGTGAAAAAAACGTACAATTCATTGAGCAATTCAAGTAAACGAACAAGTGTTTTTTCCCCGAGAAAGCCATCTTACTTCGGTATGGTAAAGTAGTGATTTGTGCATACTTCCCATATCTTCACACAAAATTGTGAACAGTCTTGTCCTCATTGGTCGAGATTTTACGAAGTTTATAATCTTCACTGCCTCATCAAGTACATTTTTAAGAGGTAGTGGTATATTTTTAATAGCAAGTGCTTGACGATGAAGAATGCAATGACTATTACTACAATTGTTTGTTAATTCTTTAATTCGTGAAACCACACTAGCAGTTTTTCCAACCATTGCCTCGCTCCATCTATACAAATATCAATACAGTTATCCCAAGTCAATCCTTCTATTTCGAAAAAATTGTTCAGCATATTGAAGATTTCATAACCAGTTGTATAAGTGGACTAAGGTTGACATAATAAGAGGTCTTCAAGAGAAGTTTGAATAGGTATGCTGCTCAAATTTATCACCCTTATGATTGGTCATTATTAATCCGTTTTGCTGGAAAAGACAAATTTACTGTTATTGAAGCTAAACAAAGTCATTTTCAAGATTTTCATAGCTTGTTAAAAACAAAATATCAATTTAAAAAAAAAATGCGGCAGGACAAGCATTCTTTTTTCGTGATGTACAATGGCTACGATTTAACAAATGTGACAAAAATAATGTGTTTTACAAATTATCTTTGAAGGATGATGAAATATTTCATAAAATGGATTTAACTCGAAGGAATGCTTTATGCAATACACCAATACCCAAATATCGGTTTTCTAAAAATGATTTTTAGAAGAGTATGTTGTAGTTATGGAACCATTGTGCATTTGCTTTGATGTGTTGCAAGGTGAAAATAATATGTATTTTGGGTTTTTGTTGCCTTCTATTACAATACTCTTACAATAATATGATGATATCGCTAAAAAAAATTTAATTTATTGTGATTCTTTAGTTAGTTTGATTAAAGCAAACGTGGAAAAACGTTTCGAACATTTTTTGACTGATCCGTTTTTATTGTCTTCAACGGTTTCACATCCGTTTTTTAAAACCATCTGGCTAACCGACAATGATAAAAACATAAGTCATTATCATTTTAAAAAAAATGTTGTTTAGAAATGTTTGAACAGTCAAATTTGCCTGAATCTGAAGTATCTGATAGCAGTATCAGCGAAGATGCAAATAATTACTTTAATTGGTCTGAAAATAAATCAAAAGTGGATCTTTCACTATATCAAGAAATAACCAGGTATTTGTTTAAGTACTTTTGTAAAAGTTTTACGAAAAATCTAAATATATTGAATGAAATGCCAACACTTAAAAAGGTATTTTTTAAATTTAACACATCACTTCCTAGCATTGCCGCTGTAGAACGCATATTTAGTGTTGATGGTGCTGTTTTATCGAAAAAAAGGGGTAAGATGAACGATAAAAATTTTGAAAATGTATTAATGTTCAAGTGTAAAAATCAATAAAATAAAATATACAGTAACTATAATATTATTATAATTAACTATTAATTAACAGTTGGTTTTTTTTTATTGTGTTTTATCAAATTAATTCTTTTTTATTATTACTATTTACTATTATTATTTAATAAACATAAATTTGGCCATTGGCTTAAAGTAGTTGAACAGTTGTAATGTTGTGTAATTAATAGTTATGTTACTAAAATACTACCTAATGTTGATTATTATTTTTTTTCAGCTTATAAAATAATAAATATGTTGCTAGGTTAGGTTCTTGTTATCAACAAGTTATTTAAAAAATAAAATATAATATATCAAAATGTAAAAATGTAGCTACTATTGATGGACGTATAGAAATTATGACGGCAGAGCTAAAATAAATGTTTGTGCGTTAACCCCTCTCCTAAGCACCCCTTTAGCTAATGGTTATTTACTTCCTGTAAAACAAATTAAATTATTGAACGTATAAATAATGTATGGCTTAAGTATCTTTATATGTTTGTGGCTTAACGCTTAGATAATATATTTTATTGATGTTTTTTGTTACATATGCCTAACTATATGAATAGCGTTAAAAAAATACATTTTTATTTGATGGTTAAGAAACAACACATTAATCAAGTACTTTGTGCGACTGTCTGAGACACGAACTTGAGTACATCTTTTTTTTTATATACTATGTTATTTACAATACATACTTGAAGATATGTTCTGTTGTATATTACGTACCTACATAATATATAAAGATATGGGAACGAACTAAAGTGGACTTATAATGTTATAATATGGTCTGTGGCCTAGCAGGGAGTAGGCGTCTGCTGATCACTACATAGGTATCATATACGATACAGCCAATAGGTACACAATGCACATGTACAATATAATATAAAATATAATGAATTTGAATTCTGCCATGCATCATCTATACCATGACCCGGATGTTGTATTAATTTTATTCTATTGAAATGAACTGAACAAAATATAGTAAATTGTTTGCTCGGTCTTATATTATATTTTAAAAGTGGGTACTATAGATACATATGATGACAATGAAAGCGGATTTTGGCTTAGGCGTCACATTGTCGTTAGCACGAAACTACATCATATACACCTACCTACCCATTGTAATACAATATAACGCATTCAAAATCGATCACTTACTACCCTTGCCATGACCAGGAGTTTTTTTTTATTATATGATTCCGTGTAACTACTATTCCAACCCAAAAGTAATTGTTTGTTTTGTTGTATGTACCATGTATACGATGACAATAAAAGTGGACTTACGATCTGCACCCTCGTGTTACGATATTTTAAAAGGTACTGTCGTGTGTCGTCTGATACAATTTGTACTTAATACTTTGGTCAATGTTATTATTTTAAAGTGTTTCAATTTTTAAAATGTAAAAGTGTTTAAGTTTTAAATTATTTAAAGAGTAGTCATATTATATTGAAAATTAAAAGCGAAGAACCCGGTTCTTGAAATGTATTTTACTTATGATATCAATAAAAACAGTAGTAAATGTAATGTAGTGGGATGTACGAGGTATATATATCTGGTAAACATGCATCGAACTTGAAAAAACACATTTTTGCCCTACACAAAAATGAGTACAAAGATTTAACGGAGGCCAAATTGTCTAAATCTGGTGCTCGTATTGAAAATGTTCGGTTACATGATAAAGCTATGGTAAGTAATGACTAATAAATAATTATTATATTAATATTAAATATAGTAAATTATACATATTATTAATTATGATGTATTAATATAATTTACTAGAGATCCAGAGAGAAAAGATAAAATCATCTACTTAATATTTGTCCTTTTAAATAACTTGTGTTTACTTCTTCAGTAAATGTGTATCTGTTATAGTTAAAACCCGAAATCCGTCTTTTTATTTTTAAATAGAAAAATTGAACAGTCATTATTATTACAATTTGTCAAAGTTAAAAAGAAATCTTTTCGTATAGACATGAACCAACAGAAATTATTTGATGCTTGTGATGGGTTAGTGATAGTTAATGTGAGACCTTTTAGCTTGATGCCGGATTTAAAAAAATTATAAATCTCATCCTTGAAGCATTCGGTACACATAATACTTACTATACATTACTCATTAGTGTATTTTAAATTTGGTATAACTACCTATTTAAAAGTAATATATTATAGGTGCTACTTAATCTATTTATTATAAAAATGATAATTATATTTAAATGTTTTAGGTATATCTATTAATTCTCAAAAGGGAACATATAACATTGACGGTTCTAGTGTATGTGAAAAAATTTCAAATGATATGAAAAATTATATGGTTTCTTTAAAAATTGATGATGTTACACGTCACAATAGGTCAATTATCAGTAGGTTACAAAACCATTAGGAAACAAAACCATTGTTACATCCCGCATTCTATATTAGATAAGTACCTATATGGTACTTTGTCAAATTTCACCCTTCATAACTATATTTTATCTGTTAGTCATCTGCGGACCTCACCCAACAGTGCATTCCACCAACTAGCCATTAATTGCTATAATTAATTCGAGGAATTTGAGACATTGGCAATAAAACACATATCATAGTATATTGACTATATTGTGTGGCGTGGACGGGAAGTGAGCTATTTCAATCACTGGGGACATTTGCGGAATAGCAGCATTTTGCCAAATACTGAAATTGCCTTTCCGTATGAACTACACATACTATTTTTGTCACGCCTCCATGGTCATCGATCATTGCGAACCAAAAGCATGAATCTATATATACTATGCAGCAGTAAACCTATTCTTATAACACATTCATTTAGACAGTCATTGTTATGCACAACACATTTTAATAGCAAATATTTTGTTTTGTTTGAAGAAGATATGGACTATAGTAATTTGGTATTGATTGATTGAACTATGCAAGGTATTATTAGGCCGTTTCGTACACACCGATAAAATCGGAACCGGAGTGAGCGCCGGTGCCGGTACCGGTTGTTCTCTTTTTTTCACACATACCGGTAAAACCTAGACCGGTGCCAGATTAATTTCACATACAACGACGAAACCATATTAAACAGTTTTTGTATTCACTAAGGTGAAGTCATGTTAAGTTATTTTCTCTGTTGTTCTCAATTGAAAAGGTACCTTTTATCTTTTATGGATTGTCGCCATTTTCCACTCTCTAGCCAAGATATCGAAAATCGTATTTTCTTTTGTTGTATAATGTATTGTAATACAATCCCGGGAACATGTAGGTATGTTTTTTTTTTTGTTCGATGTCATGGCAGTGGCGTATTTATGATTTTTTCTAGGGGGTGGATGACAATAGGGGCGTAGCCCCCCACACCCCCCAACAACACAACAATGAATTAATTACTTTGAATTACATATAAATATTTATTATTATAATATAAAAAAATTTATATTATTACATATTAATATAATATAAACCATATCAATCATATAACCGTGGCCACGAGAAATGGAATGATAATATCAAAAATCTCTGTTATCGTTATAATCTTATGATAATATGATATCATGTTTAAGTACTGTTATTTTCACGAACCGTTCTTCACAGGAAAAATTGTTCGTATGATCCATTTCCTTATCACACTTATACCATGGTAATGACCACGCTCGTGGTTATTATTTAAAACCGCATCACTTATCACGGTATTATCATAGAACAGTTGTATTATATCAAGGTTAATATGAATTTATATATTTATATTAACCTTGGTATTATATATTGTATATAAATTGTGATTGTAGATTTATTAATTGCTGCCAAATGTCATGATTTTGGCGGGGAAATATGATTTATACGATTACCCATCAATGTATGGCCTGTTTTACAATCATAGTTTAAACCTCGGTTACGCTTGAACCACTGATTTTATCGGCCGAATTCGGTGGTTTAACCTGAGTTCAACTATTGTAATACGGGCCCTAATAATAAGAGCAATAAGAGGATAGTCAAAGCTAAGCCTATTCATTGCATTGTATCTTATCACAATATTAATTGGGTCATAAAAATAAAAGTAGGGCACTCAATAATAAATTGGAGATTTCGGGGTTATTGGAAGATCGCCTATTTTAGTAGTGTACTCCTTGTTAGTAAACTTTTCTTGTTTAGCCAACGCCGACTAGTAGATTTTCCGGTTTCCCAATTTTAAGTTTTATTTTGAGATACAATTTTTTTATAAATTAGTATATTATTTTTAATATGTTTTCCTGTGAGGTTAGGGTGTTATTATTTGTTTAGTGTATTCAAATTTTTTTTTTTTTTTGTTCAAACAATTAATAAATGTCAATAATATTATTCATCAATAATTTATTATTAACAAAATGTCTGTGAATAAAATGTTGTCTTGGGTGTTGTGCAGTGTACTAAACCAAGTAAACCATGAAATATGAAAATACTAATATTTCAAAATATAATATAATATTGTGATAAGGATGTGATAAGAAAATGGATCATACGAAAATTTTTTTCCTGCAAAGAACCGTTCGTGTTATTTTCATAGAAAATAGAAGATAATAAAATCTATTATCTATGGTTATTTTATATAACAAAATTATGATACTTTTTTTGTTGATAACTGAAACTTATCAATTAATATCTGTACATTAGAATTTAATAATTAGTACATAATATTGTATACAATATCAAAGAGCCATGAGGGCGGATCTGTCCGCCCAAAGTAAATACGCCACTGTGTCATGGCTGATTTATGGCGTTCAGAACAGCAAAGAAAACAACGTAAGTTAGTTCTGCCGGATACCAACGGAATCATGCACATTTTAAGAAACACAATTATTCGTACTTACGTTTTCAACTAAAATATTTAAAATGTTCGTGCAATATTGCCATATTTCTAAAATCTTACGCAGTGTTTGGGAAGAACGTCGTTCAATAACGCGTGTTCATACTTAGTGAACGATTAACGCGAACGTTACTCGTTTTTTCAAATTGAACGTGAATAAGATGAATGGCGATTATATATTATTTTAACAATTTTTGAGACTCATAATGCATTTACAAATAATTAATAAATATGTTTAAAACATATTGATTAATTGTATTTTATAATAATATATTTTGATTATGATACTATGAATATTATGAAAATACGAATGAAATTAATTTAGTGATGAACGACCTAATCAACAATTTCATTATTTTTTTAGTGAACGTTCCGAATATTAAGTTTAATTTAAAAAATGACTAATTTATAGCTTTTTACTACATTCGTATTGTATACCTACATGATTAGAAATCTCAAAGCCTCAAAACTATAGTTCTTACGTCTTATGGTTGTCTTTTTAATACACCACGTCATTCATTTAATACTACACCCTCTCTATCATGTCGCATAAATTTATGAAAGATACAATGAAATTCCGCGTATCTATTGAATGCTAATGTGCATTCAGATCAATTTCATATTAGTATTAGAAAAATTAAATTAACACTGTATTTTTTAATACTTTTTATACACAAAACCTTTTTCAGAGAAAGCTATAACCACGAACTAAGATATATCTTAGTTCATGGCTATAACTAACTCATTAAGCATCACACATGGAAACTAGTATGGTAACACAGTTTCTCAGTGATTACAGAGTTAATATTGTTAACGTAAAACATATCAACAACTATATGAGCTCCATGTAAAAAAAAAAAAAAAATAATTTATCTTAATGGTTTGATAAAGAACTCCAATTTTTTTAGACCGACTAAATCAAATAACAATATCTTTTCGAATTTGAAAGCTCAATAGATAAAAAAATCTAAAACATTTTCACGATTATATACTCCAGTCCAAAAGTAAAAATGTGTAAATAGTCGTTCTACACACTCAAACGCTGGTTCTCGCGGTTTACCAAACATTGCATTATTATTCATATGTGTTAAGCATACATATAAAAGGTTACTGACCCATTGTAAAATTAAAATGATATAAAATAAAATAAATAAATAAAAGTTTATTTGTATGAAGAAAATATATCATATAATTAAATGATTCCCATTACTTAAAAAAAATATATATATACATATATGTTATTGATACAAACAATATATCTTAAAAATATCTTTAGTTAAATATTGCAGAAAGTTAAAAACATAAATTTATGAAGATGGCAATAGAAAATAATATTGATCATCATAATAATATTCAGTAGTGGGTGTGTATCTACTATTCAGGGTTGTATACTTGTATGCTAAACTAGTATGTAATTTAATCTAAATATTATAATTATTTACCACGTAAATATAGGTATGCCGTAACAGCAAAACAAACTAAGTACAATGTAATAACTAATAGCTAAACACATGGCAATATAACATATGAGCCATAATCACTATTTAATGGCGTTTTCCATCACACTCCACCGTCTGCACTGTTGGCGTCTGGTGCACATAATGTATGTTCCATCTGGAACACTGGTGCGCTCTGTATGAAATTTTTTATGTTTCACCTCACTACACTCGGCCAGTTTTTTGAACTGAGTGCATTGATAGTTGCACGAGCTCCAGTCGACGGTGGGCTTTATCATTTTCTTGATACAACTGATAACAGTCTAATAATATTGATGTGACAAATTTTACCATTGTAATTTGTAATTATAATTTAATATTTATTATTTATTCGCACAAGCCTATGCATACAGTCTAATACCTACTTTATATATTATAATGAATAATCATCAACACAATGTTTTAACATTAATGAGTTATTTATCATCCAGCGAAAGCGATGACGATGAATTGATTAATTATATTTTAAAGCAGCCTGTTATAAGACCCAAAATTTCTAATTTTATTTTAAATGTTGTTTACTCATACTCAGATAAACAGGTATCTTCATCAATACTCAATACTCATTTTTATATTTAATATTTTGAATGTGCATTAAATGAGGAAGCCAAATATGATTTATTTAATATAATATACATATTATTTTTAGTTTAAAGGCAGCTTTAGAATGGAAAGAGCTACAGCTAATTATATAATAAAAACATTTGAAGATTCTTCATTTTTCCCACAACAGTATAAATATGAACCTGGTCAAACTTCAGAAAACTATATTCTTTCATATATATGGTATTAAAACTACTTTGTTTATTTTATAAACAAACAAAAATGAATAATATAATAAGTGTTCCCAATAGGTTTTCCGCCAACAAATCATGTTTACGAGATGTGGCCGAACGTTTTGGTAATGGCTTAACCACCCAATTCCGTATCAATGATAGAGTGATGAACTTTTTGATTGACATTTCACACAAAGTTATAAATTTTGATGAAGGCATTACTAATTTAGCTAGGGAGTTTAAAAAGGTAAGTACTGAAATATTTCAGATCAATTTTAGGTGTAATCGTAATGTGGTAGCCTATACATTAAATAGGCACCTAGGTACAGATAGGTAATTATAGAAAATAATCATCTTAAATCCTAAAAAATGGTGGTCAAGTGGGTGTCGCTCTGCTGTACAGTAGATTACAAGTAGGTTACTGTATAATGGATGGTGTTAAATTTGAATCCAATGATATAATATCATTGTGTAAGGTTGTTTTTTTTTGGGTAGGTATAACTCTAAAACAAATTACTGTAAATACCTACTTAAAAATATCACTAAAATTTTTTATGCTTTTTGAGCTATTTTAGACAATGACATTTTTTATATTCTTCATAAGTTTTTCTAACAAAGTAACAAACAAAAAATGTTAACCCACAACCACATTAATTTTTTATGAGGGTTTGAAGTTGATATTTTTCAATTATGGTCATTTACCCTAAATTAACGATCTCCTCAATCGATTTTTATTTTGTTGTAATTTATTATAAATAAAATGTACTGTAGATACTTGAAATTTTCACAAAATGCTTATATTATTAGAATTTTTTATAAGTAGGTACATACTACATGGAAATATTTTGAAATTATTTTGTTGCCTTTTGATATTATAGCAATTTCAAAATATTTAATATCTTTTAAAAAATATACATTTTATTAACGTAAATCAGTAAAAGGAGCAGGTGTGGCTGTGTGGGGGTAATGCCCCCCTAACCCCAAAATATTTGATCACCCTATTCCTATTCGTCTGATAAAAACAATTAATAGATAGTAACTAAAATAGTCAAGGGTGCCATAGTCCCCCATGTATAGTATATTTTTGGTTTAATTCCAAAAGTTATTTGTATCACAATATAGGAGAATAGAACCTTTTATTAGTTTATTTTCACATACATATCTAGTTATTTCATTAACATTTTGTTTTATCTTAGGTGTCTGGAATGCCTCATGTCATTGGATGCATTGATGGAACATCCATTCCT
The DNA here is from genome assembly GCF_037042655.1 of Diuraphis noxia. Taxonomy (NCBI): domain Eukaryota; kingdom Metazoa; phylum Arthropoda; class Insecta; order Hemiptera; family Aphididae; genus Diuraphis; species Diuraphis noxia. The sequence goes on along the minus strand of NW_028301711.1, from coordinate 91,398,827 downwards.
ATACGAACACCAGCTCACAAAATTAAAAGCACTTATACAAATAGACACGACATGCCATCAATTACACTACAAGGAGTGTGCGATTACAAAAAAAAATTTATTGATGTGTTTACTGGAATACCCGGAAAGGTCCACGATGCCAGGGTATTTGTTCTATCTGATTTAAGTAAAGATCTACCAACCGTGTGTGAAAAAAAGTACCATTTGCTCGGTGATGGAGCCTATCCTATCCGAGAATGGCTACTTGTACCATACAAGGACTACGGAAGATTAACTGAATCACAGAAAACATTTATTAAAACATTAAGTTCTACCAGAGTACTGATTGAGAATACGTTTGGTCTTCTCAAGTCCCGATTTAGGCAACTTTTGCAGTTGGATATACATTCTGTCGACAAGATAACTAAATTCATAATATCATCATGTGTTCTGCATAATTTATGTATAGATATGGATGACCATTTTGAATTGATAGATGAAGAAAATGAGGAATTATTCAATGGACCTGAGAACATCATGTTTGAAACTGATATGTTATTAAAAAAAAATGGTGAAACAAAACGAGATGCTATAAAAAATAGCATGCAATATCAATTAAAAAATTGTATATAAATTAAATGTTTGTAATATTATAATTATTATAATATTCAGTATTAAATATATGTAACAATATACTATAATAAACATTTATTTATTTAATATTTATGTATAATAAATAATAATCCGTGTAAAATTATAAGAGAAAATAACAAAATTATATATAAAAAACCACTTGTTTGAAATTTTAAAATAAAACAATATAAAACTTTAAACTACTAACACTCAAATCATAACATTATTCAACAGCTTCAGCTAATAATCCATACATAAAAAAACTCATTTATTTAATAATGATCTTATTAGCTCCATTTTTTCTTGATGACGCCTTTCTTTAGATTCCTCTTTTTCCTTTAGAAATTTCAATAATATCAACTGTGAGCTATCGGTTTTTATTTTTTTTGGCTTAGATTCTGTAATATCCTTTTTATTAATAATAACAACCTTTGTACTTCTCATGACTTCTGGAATAATGCTATCATCCTTATTTGTTATTTGTTTCCATTCATTTTCATATTCATCATCCATTCTAGCTGCGCCTGTACTTCTGTTATTATTAACAATTACTTTTTTTCTCTTACTCACAGTTTTATAACGATTTTCAATCTGTGTATGTGTACATTTTACACCAAGTTCTTCTTCCATATCTTTAGCTATTTGTTTCCACATATCTATTTTCCTTTTAAATTTTTTCATGGGTCCAATAAAATTCATAAGCTGTCCGTACTTTTCCAACATAAACTTGGTCATACCATCAGTGAAAATAACTTGATGCGTAGCTTCTTTTTCACCTAAAACCCAACATACACATTGTTTAACACAAAATCAAAATAGAATAGTATTCGCTTAAAATCTACTGTACCTACATTGGATTTTAGGAGAAGTTTCATTAGAACAATCTATAATAGAAGTCGTAGCATTATAAGATATTTTATTGGGCTTGTCTACTTCTTCATTTTCCAATCCTTCATTGACATCACTAATGTTATGCCAATCAATAGTTTGACGACACTGATTATCCTTAACATTTTCTGACTGAGCTGAATTACAGAAGTTTATATTTCTAGAACAATATAAATACAGTATTTTAATTTATATCCATTATTAACAAAAAATAAACATTATTGTTAAACCACAAGCTTCCTCGCTCCGCTCAGAATCTAATAGATCATTATAAAGCACAAAATAAATTTAATTTACCTCTTAGGAATTGAAACTGTAATTTTAACATCATTAACAAGTTCTTCCAAATTTAATTCAATAACACCTTGTTCCACACAATTGGTAAGAAATTCAATTATGGTTAGAAAAAATCATTACTACCTAAATGATAATCAATTATTAGATCATACAAATTAAGTAAATATTTCCCTCCAGGGTGAAAAGTGAATTTTCCCTGTAGGTTCTCGTCTATGTGTATGTCGGAGGGGAGACATTGGTCCTCGGTTTTACAGAATTTTTTAGTATAATAAAAATGATTATTGACAGTTAATAATAATCCTGTCTTTTAGAATCAACTCGATTTGATATTTTTTAACACTGATGGTAATATTCTACAACTTCTATTTTTTAAATATGAACCCTGCTGTTTTCACTTTAAATTACTCAGCCGAGAATTTTTATGTACCTATCTAAATCAAAATTCAAAAGAGTAGTTTTTGAGTTATAAAAATTTGTGTTCTAAGGATAATAATATTGTGTATGGTAATGGGTACCTAGAGAAGGTTAGGGTCTTAAAAATATTTCAAAACAATTAAACAATAATACTACCTGTACAGGTATATACCATTATTAGTTACTACCCACTATTGACTTACCCAAATTAATTAATTATACATGAGCAGAACGCCAGAACAGCTAACTTTTTAGCAATCTCAACATAGAGGCTGATTTAGTCGTAGTAAAATATAATATGCAATATGCTTACCAGCTTGCTGTATAAAATCTAAGGCAGATTCTTCCAATTCAAACAAAAATGTTCGGTGGCCCAACAAATGACCATCGATATCGATTTTTAAATTATGAGTGGTCATTTTATAATTATGCAAGTTGACGATTTGAAACGTAGAATATAAGTAGAGTAGGCAGTGGCAAACGGCAGTAGTACTGATTACTGAAGTAGGCCGTAGTATTAGTACTTACTACTTACGCTAAGGCGACGGCTAGTAAATACGATCATACACGATACACAATTGAAATAAATTGAAGACTCGTAATTCAAATAACAATTTGGAAAATTAATAATAATTGAAGCGCGGGTTTTTCCAAATCGTTATCATTATTTAGTATCAGCTGCCTACGGTATGTTTCATCTACACTTACACCGGCCTGCACTGGTATGTTTATCAGGGAGCCATCAGTGAACTGTTTGAGTGCAATCGTGGTGCAACGGTGCAGAGTGGTGGAAAACGCTATAAGATAGTGCCATTGGTTATTAACACGATTAAAGAAATCTTTAATCGTGGTTATAAATATTTAAAATTAATGATAGTACTATCTTAAATCGTGGTTCTCACAACATAAATTTAGTTTAATTGTTTGAGATTAGAAGCTTAAAATGTTTACAAATAAAATATATCTATATCTATACCTAATTAATACCAGTGGAGGTTTTGATAAAACATCAAGGGGGGGGGCTATTTTCAATTTTTGTGCCCCCCACCATCCATAATAGTTGCATATATAACTTATATATATGCATATATAACTTACAGAACATAACAGTTGGCACAAAAAAATCCAAGGGGGGGGGGGTGAGTGCCCCCTTCGTCCCCCCTATAAAACCGTCACTGATTAATACTGAATAAAAAAATTCAACTTTATCAAATTTCATATTTTTAAAATTATTATTTCATATAATAATAGCATTGGTCCTATTAAACGTAGTTGGTGGGTGCATTGGCAAAACTAGGAGTACATTTTTGTTTTGTTATGTGGTTGCTGGGTGGTGGGGGGTAATATGTGGTAAACCAGATGTAATAGATATATTATGTCCAAAGTAAAATATGGGTGGGTGGGTGGTGGGTAGCTCATGAAGCTTGCTCCTGGAGTTTTGCAGACTCAAGCCGCCTCAGGTAACACAGTTTCTCAGTGATTACAGAGTTAATATTGTTAACGTAAAACATATCAACAACTATATGAGCTACATGTAAAAAAAAAAAAAATAATTTATCTTAATGGTTTGATAAAGAACTCCAATTTTTTTAGACCGACTAAATCAAATAACAATATCTTTTCGAATTAGAAAACTCAATAGATAAAAAATCTAAACTATTTTCACGATTATATACTCCAGTCCAAAAGTAAAAATGTGTAAATAGTCGTTCTACACACTCAAACGCTGGTTCTCGCGGCTTACCAAACGTTGCATTATTATTCATATGTGTTAAGCATACATATAAAAGGTTACTGACCCATTGTAAAATTAAAATGATATAAAATAAATGTTAAATAAAAGTTTATTTGTATGAAGAAAATATATCATATAATTAAATGATTCCCATTACTTAAAAAATATATATATATACATATATGTTATTGATACAAAAAATATATCTTAAAAATATCTTTAGTTAAATATTGCAGAAAGTTAAAAACATAAATTTATGAAGATGGCAATAGAAAATAATATTGATCATCATAATAATATTCTGTAGTGGTTGTAGTTGGACGCATGGTGGTTGTTGTAGTAGTAGTTGTAGTGGTAGTTGGAAGACTGGTGGTTGTAGTTTCATTCTTCTTACTGTAATTATAAAGGCATAATATTGTTTATTGGACCATGACAGTTTAACTTTTATGAATATGAAGTTCTATCTTTGCTATATAGAAAGATTTATGAGTACATTGACTAGGCCACAGTTGAATTATAACTGAATAACAAGAATAGGAATATATATTATATAATTAATGGCAATTATAAGAAACAATATCTATCGTTATAAAGATTAAAATTAAGTCACTCATAAAAAATGTATATTATAGTGTCACACATATCTTCTTTATAATTTGAAGCAAAAAAAAAAAACTGACAAGTGGGTACCACTCATTAATAAATTTAAATTATAATGATATCTTAAAATAAATTTAGTAATATTATAGTCTGAAAGTCTGCCTTTAAATCAAATCGTTTTTTGTATAAAATAATTATTTAATATTACTATTTGCTGAATTAAAGTTAAACACATCCATTAAACATTTTCACAAGGCACCTAATGTTCAGCAGTGTACCTATTTACCCATTTGCCCGCTTTATAAACTCCAAAACAAATATTACTCAACCTACCTACCAGTTAAGAAGTTTACAACTAAACATAATTATATTAAATCAAATCATTATTTTAAAATATTATAAATATAATATATTAGGTAGGTATTTTGGATTTTTATAATGTGGTTTTGCAGTAGCGTTGGTATTAGTCGGTCGAGTCGGTGATCATTAACTCTGAGATTTGTCTTTTTATCACTATAAATATTAAATCAATACAATATTGATTTGTGGATAATTATAATATAGATAATATATACAGCGTGTTTTTTGAGTAGAGCCTCAGAAACCACATAATTATTTATTCTTATATTTTTAAATTCTGAGCAGATTTTAATACATTCACATTCATTAAAAATCTTTCTTTATGCAACATTTTCAAAAAAATTTGGAGTTTTTTTCCAAATAATATATGAACCTTACGTAATGTTAATAGAAAAATACTTCAATTAATAAAAAAAATAATAAAATTGTTGTACGAGAATTTGTTAATTTTCGAGTGAATAAATTGAATGTCAACCTTAGAAATTTTCATTTTGTATAGAAATTCATTATACAATGTTATTTGCTTCAAAATAACATTTTTGAAACAAATTCTTTTTTTTGTTTAATATTTGTGTTAGGTTATAAAACTAGTGTTTGAAAATTTCATCGAAGACGACTCTATAGAATTTAATACAGAAACAGATAATAAGGATACAGTTAGTATAACACACCAACTTCGAAATCTACTCGACGAATTAAAAACGTCCAATCGGGTAGACGATACCTCCAACGCCCTTAACAGTACTGAACATATTCAGAAATTAGAAGTGAACAAAAATAATAAACGATTAAATCAAAATTTTAATAATAATTCAGCACTAGAACTAATAGATTTAAAATCAGAAAACCACAGTAATATTTCGAATGAACAGAACAAAACTAATAATAAAATTGGAAAAAGTGCAAAAAAATCAATAAAAAATAAACAAAGTATAAAAATGGCCTTTAATCAAGTAATGCATAAACCCGATATGTTCTCAGGGAAAGAAAACGAAGATATAGATAAATTCATAAAAATATTTGAACTTATATCTGTCGTGAACGAGTGGGAGGACAAAGACAAATTAATAATTCTACAATTATATCTTAAAGACTCAGCGGAAGATTTTTTCGAACAATTAAAATTAAAAAATTAAAATATAACGTGGAACGAAGTAAAAAATGAATTAATAACAGAATTTACAATAGTAGGGAATAAACATTTACTAATGACAAGATTAGAAAACCTTAAACTGGCGAAAGGCGAAACATATAAAGAATTTATAATTAAAATAGTAGGAATATGTTATAAAATAAATAAGAATATGACTGAAGAAGAAATATGCGAACATATATTAAAAGGATTACCCAAAGATACTTTTCAATTAATAAGGTTAGCCGATAATACATCTATCACAAGCATTAAAAAAACACTAGAGAAGCTTGAGTTAACCAATTTATTAAGATCGGAAGATAAAGTAAATGTAGAAGTAGAGAAATTAACAAGAGAAATGGAGGTTTTAAAAAATCATATAAGTCAAATAAATATAGGACAACCTCAAAATAATAGCCTGAATAGAAACAATAATTATCATAATAGAATGGAAACCAGCTATAATAATGATGCCTTGTTTTATAATAGAAATCAATCCTATCAACCACGTATATTCAATAATCCAAATCAATACTATCAAAATAATCCAAGACCAAACTTTTATCCATATTACAATAATTCCACTGCAAATAATAACCAGATGACAACCACCAGATTCCCTAGACAAAACTTGTATCAAAATTATAATTATAATACAAATAACAACCAATTAGACAATACCCAAGTCTCTGCACCAATTAATCAAGGAAGGATACTCCCTAGTAATTATACGTATGGAAGTCATCAAGGGCCCCCGATATGTTTTCAGTGTGGAATGCCAGGACACATGAAAAGAAATTGTAGTACATTTGTACAAAAAAACTGATAGTTCCGCAGATAGCTGGATCTGCACAGGAACATCAACATAATACCAGCAACATACCTTTTAATAATGCCAGAAATATAAATCCAAACAATATTGTTTATACGTATTATAATAACCATAAAAATAAAAGTAAAATAGAAATAATAGGAAAAATAAATGAACAAATTACTACATTTTTATTAGATACAGGGGCTAGTGTAACAGTGGTAAATAAAAATATTATTCAATGTAATAAAATAACGCCCTTTACTTAACTACTTTACCTCCAAACGGCAAACAATTCTAAATTAAACATATCAGGAACCACTATGGCACAGATAGAAATAGGAACAATAGTAATAAATCATAAAATCATTATAGTTGACAATTTATGCGTACCCGTAATAATAGGATTAGACATAATGAAAAAAATTAACACGATTCTAGATTTGAAAAATAATTTAATTACGTTTCACTATAAAGCAAACGAAGTAAAATTAAATGTGGAACAGGAAGCCGAACCAATAAATAACTTACCAAGCACAAATAATAATAATCATAATAAACAGTTTACAAATTTTCAACAATTTCTATTACAAAATTCAGAAACATATAATGCCAAATGTAAATACCATGAAATGATAGGTAATATATTTTCTGAACAAATAAACGATGCTTGCACATTGTGTTAGTAAAGACTTTATAATGAGTGCAGGAATTGCACAACAATTCAAACAAATATTTAAAGACGTAGAAGTATTAAAAGCACAGAATAAAAAACTAACATAAATAGCATTTTTAAAGAAAAATAATCAATGGATTTTATATTTAATAACAAAACACGCATGTAACGATGAAACCACCTACGAAGATATTTTTAACACACTACAAAATTTAAAACAATTTTGCTTAAACCAATCAATAAATAATTTAGGGCTACCCGACAATTGGTCAGAAATAAATAAAAAAAACGGTACTTTAATTTCAAATATGATTAAATTCACATTTCAAAATACAGATATCACAATAAGAATTTACAAATTAAAATCTGAACATGATACAGAACGTGATTTAATAGTGGAAATAACTCCAGAAAAAAGTAAATACGATGAAATGCAGAATACACAAAACGGTTTTGATGAATTGACATATTATATAGAACAAGAATTCGAAAACATTAATGATCGCTTAGCGATAAAAAATAATGAAAACAATAGCATAGGTAACGTAAACAATTTAACATGCAGTAAAGAATTTGAATTTGACATTAATCCAGAATTAGAAACAAATCAAAAAATAAAACTGAAAAAATTATTGATAAGATTTTCAGATTGTTTTGCGCAACACGACATGGACTTAGGAGCTATTGATATAGGAGATATACCAATACCCACAGTAACTAAAGACCCAGTCAATTTACCACCATATAGATTGGCATTATGCGAACAAAACGAATTACAAAGACAAGTCAACGAACTTTTAGACGCAGGTTTAATTATACCATCTAATTCGGCATATGCTAGCCCAGCTTTTTTGGTTAATAAAGCGGATAAAACAAAAAGATTAGTAATCGACTATAGAAAAATAAACAAACAAATACCACATCAGAATTTTCCGATTATGAATATACAAACAATATTTGATTGTCTAGAAGGATCGAAATATTTTAACATAATGGATATGCAACAAGGCTTTCTGAATATTCTACTTGGTAAATCAGACCGATACAAATTAGCATTTATTACTCCGTTCGGGTTATACGAATGGACAAGGTTTCCTTTCGGCTATAAAAACTCTCCAAGACAGTTTTCTAAAGCAGTAGCAACAGCCCTTTCTGGACTGCTTTATTTAGGCACCATTAATTATGTAGACGACATTATCAACTATGCGAAAACATTTGAAGAACTACTGATAGTTTTAGAAAGACTTTTAGAACGAATTAGAAAAACCGGGTTTAAACTAAAAGCAAAAAAATGTAAATTTGGATATTATGAATTAAAAATACTAGGGCAAATTGTTAACCAATACGGAATTAAACCAAATGAGGAGGGATTAGCAGCAATAAAAGAATTTCCTACACCAGAAAATATAAAACAAACAAGAAGTTTTTTAGGATTATGTAATTTTTTTAGAAAATTTATACCACGATACGCTGAAATAGCAGCCCCTATAACCGATTTAACTAGAGGTCAATTTGAATCAAAAAAATCTCCTGTAAAATGGCTAAATAAACACACAGAAACATTCAAAGCACTTAAAGAAAAGTTAATAAATCCCCCATTTTTAAAACACTTCAACCCAAACCTACCAATAATCATATGGACCGACGCTAGTAAAATAGGAATTGCGAGTGTCTTATTACAAAAAGATGAAGGAGACGAATTATTACACCCTGTATCATATATTTCACGACGTGTTACTACCACTGAAGAAAAATATAGTGCTATCGAGCTAGAGCTATTAGCAATAGTATATGCACTTGAAACTTTTAGACCATATGTGTACGGCACACACATAGAAATATGGACTGATCATGCCCCTTTAAAATATTTAGACAATCTTAAATCACTATCAACCAGAATCCAGAGATTAAAAAGTAAAATTATAGACTATGACATAACAATTAAATATAGAAAAGGACGCTTAAATCAAGTATGCGATGCCATGTCCCGAAACAGTGTTCGAACCACCTACTATAGAACAAGAAATACAGAATGATAACGAACTAACAATTTGCACTGTAACAACTATTAATATGCAATTAGAACAATTACATGATGATACATATGTAAATATTATTAAAGCAATAGAGAACCCAGAACTTTCAACCCATATATGGATAAGAAAGTCAAAAAATTATTTTATAAATGATAATCAAATACTAATGTATAGACATTTATCTAAGGGGAAATTTACAGATTTAATCGCATTACCAAACAATCGTAAAAATGAAATTTTAAACGATTTTCATGATCACCCGTTATCTGGACATTTAGGCATAGATAAAACATACAACAAAATTATTCAACGATACTTTTGGCCAACCATATATAAAGACACACGTAAATATGTAACATCATGCATTAGTTGTCAGAAAAGAAAATCAGATAAAAAAGCTACCTATGGACAAATGCTTACGTCACCAAAAATTATAGGTATACCGTTTCAACAATTTACAATTGATTTTATTGGCCCAATAAACCCCTCAAGTAATGGGAACTCATATATTTTGGTAGGAACTTGCGCAACTACTAAATACGCTATAGCGAAATCATACAGAAATGCCGACGCAAAGTCAACAGTTGCATATTTAATAGATATAATTTTACAATATGGAGCAATAGGTGAAATACATTCTGACCGAGGATTACATTTTGCAAATAAATTGGTGAAAGATTTACTAAAAGCACTAAACATAAATAGCACAAATTCGATCGCATACCGTCCCCAGAGCCAAGGCCAGACGGAAAAATTTAACGGTACATTGATCGATATGATTAGCCATTTTGTACAGGATAAACCAAAAAAATGGAGTCAATACTTAAAATATGTGTTATTTGCGTATAACACATCAATAAATGACACAACTAAAAACACACCGTTTTATCTACTACACGGATATAATCCAAAATCCATATTTGACCACAACTTTATAAGTACAGCAACATCTCCCGAAATTTTATTAGAACTAGAAAAATTAAAAGATATTCGTGATGAACTGCCAAAATTATTAGAGGACAGGTACTTAAAAAATAAAAAACATTATGACTCAAATAAGGTTCAGGTAAAATTTAAAATAAACGAAAAAGTACTAATTAAAGATGAAAATAGAAAATCGAAATTTGCATACAGGTATAACGGCCCGTTTAAAATAATAAAACAAATATCGGATGTAACTTATGTAGTAGAAATAATTAAGAACGGAAAAATAGTAAACGAATATAAACATGTAAGTCAATTAAAAAATATAAAGAACGTTAAATATTAAATTAAAATTAGAACTACAATATAAAATGTATATAATAGATATAAATATAAAAAATAAGAAAAAGGAACAGCAATAGTATTGTCAAAGAAGCTTACATCATCAAAAAATACAATTTTTTTTTAAATTACCTGTACACATACATTAATAATAAGAACGATGAACCAAAAAAAAAAAAAAATAAAAAATGTTGTTAGATACTCTACGATGTGCTAAACTGCTAATAAACTAGGTCAATGAATAACACAAGAATCAGCAGAATAGCGTTTACAAAAAGAACATAAAATAGGAAATGATAAATCAATTACGTTTTGTACGACAGGTACAACACAACAGTCTTATTATTTTTTCTTTTTCTTTCTTTCTCTAATCATTATCATTAAAATTTATTTTTTCTCTACATAAAGTTTACTCAGTGTGTAAAAAAAAAAAAAAAAGTTAAGCAATGTTACTAAATTCCTTAAATTTAATATACTCTTTATTTTTCACTACTTGGATAACTATATACGGACAAAATCAAGACAATTTTTTGGTAAAAAATATAATGAATGGATCAGGTATTTATTACGAACCATTATTTAAGTTACAAACATATACAGGCACATTTAACTTACTAATACACGTAAACATTTCAAGGTATTTAGAAAAATTTCAAAACGTGGACGAATTATTGAGTAATAATACGAAATTATGTAGGATTGAGACTCATGGTATTTCCACAACTTGTAGAAACTTTTTGCCCACCTTACACACAACTAGAATAGAGTTAAATAAACGGTATAAGAGCTTAATGTCACTACAGCTAGGTAATAGATTTAAGAGAGGACTAATTAACGCAATTGGAAATTTTGAGGAATGGGCCTTTGGTAGTGTAAGTGATAACAGTTATCAAGAATTACAAAAAAAAATTTAAAAAAAACAGCGACAATAGCTGCGTTTAGACCAAGAGGATTAAGGACAGTTTTGGAACGCGCCGTTCCATCATGCGTGATATTAAAAGGATGGAACGTCCCATTCCATCATTTGGTAATTAAAAATTAACCAAATGACTATCACGCGTGATTGGACCGTGCAAGTTTTTCCACGTGGTGGATTGTAGGTACATGCCAATCATTTCCTAATTAAAATGAAAAATTCCATCACGCGGGTTGGAGTGATCATTTGGAACGCGACATGAAAAAACTGTGCGTGTAAACAGTATTTACAAACGATTGTACACGATCTATCATGTCCTTTAGTCATTTTAAAACTTTGACCACTCCACCGTTCAAGCAACTACAGTTAACACGTACCACAGCACCTGTACACTACTAATATTTGAAAAAACGTGTTTATCGTACCTACTTAGTGTTTAAAAATGTCCTCTTTAAGAAGAAAAAAACAATTAGTAGGATATGCTGCTGTTTACTATATACATATGAATATGGTAAAAGCACGATCTCCAAGATCAATTTGGATGAAGAGTTGGCTGTCAGATAAGACAAAATTTGGTCACTTACCATTAATTAATGAACTTAGAAATAATAACCCTGAAGATTTCAAAAATTATTTAAGAATTGATGGAACAACATTTGATTTCTTACTAAGTATAATATATTTTCTAATTTTTTTTTTTACATTTTAGTGTTGTTCAATAATTAAATACAATTTATAATTATCTGCCTAGGTTTAGTTGGCCCATTGATACAAAAAGAGGATACCATCATGAGGGAAAGTTGGAAGTATGGCAGTTGGAAATTTTAGTCTTTGGTATTCCTCCAGAACAAAGATTGTTAGCAACACTAACATTCTTAGCTACTGGTATGTCTTACCAAAGACTAAAATTTCCAACTGCCATATCAGCTAGCAGCTTATGTGAAATAATACCTGAGACTTGTGATGCAATTTTTAAAGTTTTGAAAAAGGATTACCTTACTGTAAGTATTGTATAAATAACAGCATCATAATTTTTTTTTTTAGTAATTTATAGTTATTGATAATTTTACACCAATACGTTTATAATCTATTCATAGTTGGTACCAACCCAGAACCTTAAAGTCGATTTAGTATAAAATAAAAATAGCTATAAATATAGTGAAGATAAATTATTTAAACTACATAAAGAGCTGTTGAACACAATAATGTGATTGTTCATCATAAAAAAAAATGTCTCATTTACTATTCAACATTTTGAGTCTTGTACCACCTACACATTATTACAATTTAAATTTTTAAGATACCTACATAGGTATGACGAGAAACTTTTTTTAATTAATAAATGTGCCCAGTAATTATTACTTTTGACATAGAATATTATTAAAAATAAATGTAAATTACATAAAATAATATTTATTTAACATGGTTATCTTAAATAACAAAAAAATAAATATAAATCACTTGTTGTGTTGAAAAATAAAAAAACCAATTTATGTAAGTAATAAGTGTACTGTATGTTATTCACCATAAACCTTTAAACTTGGAATAATTTAAACTAAATACATTCTTTGTAATTATAACATAATATATAAATTATTAATAAAAAAGAAATGTAAAATAATAGTATTTATTTAACATAATTATCATAAATAACAAAAAAATAAATATAAATCACTTGTTGTGTTGAAAAATAAAAAAACAATTTATGTAAGTAATAAGTGTACTGTATGTTATTCACCATAAACCTTTAAACTTGGAATAATTTAAACTAAATACATTCTTTGTAATTATAACATAATATATAAATTATTAATAAAAAGAAATGTAAAATAATAGTATTTATTTAACATAATTATCACAAAAAAACAAAAAAATAAATACAAATCACTTGTTGAGTTGAAAAATAAAAAACAATTTCTGTAAGTATAACAGTATGTATAGACTAGAACATAGTTATCATGAGTAACAAAGAAATAACATTAAAATATCATACTTCTGATCAAATTACATGTTAATATAAGAACAAGATGGAAAAATCAAGAGCAGATTCATCGGTAACTTTTGCATCATCATAATTCCACTGTGAATTTGGCATATTATTTACCATAGATTCATCAGCAACCTTAGTTTCAGTAAAATTTATAACGTCCATAGAAGAAGCAGAATAAGTGTAGCTTAGAGGAGAGGTGGGTCTGGAATGTCTGGATACAGATGTAGCAGGGTTAATGACAGGATAGGTAGTGATTTCATTTGTAGAAGGAGTATTTGGAAAATAATAATGATTGTTTGAATGATCTGTAAATTAAATAACAATATTGTAATTAAATATAAGAATATAGCATTGTGACTAGTTTTATAGAAATACTTTTAAAATCATATTTGAAAACAGATACAAATACATTCAAAAAATATTTAAAATACTATTAAAATATTTAAATACAATTACTCAAATAGTTAAAAACACTAATCAAATTAATGAAACAAAAAAATTCATACTTATATTATTTTGTAGTCCAATGTCTGGTGTCAAAGTATTTAACAGTCCTTTAGACAGTACTGTGTTAATCAACGATTCAGCAATAAGATATTGAACTTGAGTCATTTTGCGAGTTTTAGCAGCAACACAAATTCCTAAAGCCTCAAATTCATCGATATCTTTGCAACTATTAATTGCTTCTGTAATGGTTTTTGCAAAATTTAGACTTTCATATTTTTTTCTTTTTTTTGATGGTACAGTGGTGATATTTTGTTTTGATGAATCAAAAGTTTCCTTGATAAGAAAAAAAAACAATTAGGTATTCATTTCAAATAATTGGTTTAATTGGTACCCAGATCTACTACAAACAATAATTAGGATTAATAATAATAATAACTTTATTGCAACAATAACATATCTTTACATATTAAAACAAAATAATAAAATATAGGTACATTATAAGCAAATTATAACTTTGAAATTATATGAAAATTAAACAATATTGCAGTACTCCCAAAAAGCAGAGCTTGTGCTGTGAGTACAGGTTATTAAAAATATTAAATGTTAGATAAAAGTATTCTATTGGAAAACGATAATTAAAAAATATAAATTACATTATATAACAGCATATTAAGGAGACTTAATTAAACTAAAGCAAATATATAAAGATCATTTAAAGGAGTACAAAAATCTAATAACAAGAGACAATTAAAAATTTTCAAAAAAAATAAAATAGTACTGAAAACCTTTTTTTTGTTTAATTTTTAGTTTCCAAAAAATAAAAATGAATGGCTATCAATCAGTAAAGGGTTCAAAGATCAATGGCAGGTCATCAACTGTGGAGGTGCTCTTGATGGGAAGCATGTGCGGATTATACCACCGAAAGATTCAGGAGCCCATTTTTACAACTATAAGGGCTTTTATAGTGTGGTGTTGATGGCATTGGTTAACTCTAATTACGAATTTATCTATGTTGATATTGGGAAAAATGGTAGATGTTCTGATGGAGGAGTAATCGAACGTACTACATTCTACAAAAAATTATTGGCTGGGACATTAGATTTGCCTAATAATTATGAAACTGAAGAAAACTTGAACTTTTCATTCTTAGCTGATGATGCATTTGCATTACATAACCATGTGTTAAAGCCGTACCCAGGAAGTGGAGTTACACATGAAGAACGGATATTCAATTATAGATTGGCTAGAGGCAGGAATGTAGTAGAAAATGCATTTGGACTTTTAACAAGTCGATTTAGAGTTCTACATACAGCTATAAATATGTCACCAGATAATATAAAAAAAGTTGTTCTAGCAATTTGTGCCCTGCACAATTTTTTGCGAAAAACAAGTAACTCTTATGCTTCAAATAATACATTTGACAAAGAAGATATGAATACACATGAAATTATAAATAACGGCGATTGGAGAAATGAAGCAGCTGATATCACTGAAATTCAAAAATTTGTACAACGAAATGCTCATTGTGATGCAAAAATTAATCGGAATAATTATAAACAATTTTATAATGAAAAAGGGAAAGTAGATTGGCAAGAAGAAATGTTGCAAAAGGGAAAAGCATAGTAAAGGTGGTTAATAAGAATACGTTTAGGAACCATATAATATAATATAGGTATTAGAACCATCATTCAGTAGGCATAATATAATTTATTGAATAACTTATGTATACTTTTCACCAATAAATATTATACTGAAGAAAGTACACAATTTATATTTATTTATTTTTGAATTATTTATATGGTTAGGTGGGTATTACCTACCTAATATGGAATTGATTTTAAAGGTTATTTTTAATCATTATTTAATCATTTTTTTAAATACATTACATACCTGTGCAGGCATTCCACTGTTTAACTGTTTGTTGACTTCCTCCGTAAGAGTTGAATCATGTATATTTGTAGACATAGCATCATTATTTTCATCATCACTTAAGTTGGAAATGCTCTCCTCGGGAGTCTCTTGTTCTTTCGTAAACAAAAGTTGATTATAATACCAGAGTGATGGTACGTGTACACTGTCAGTGGATGAACCAGTTTTATTTCTTGTTTCATTCCATTTATTAAATTCTTTCCTAAATGAACCACGTAGACTTTGTACTCTTTGTACAACCCATGTCTTGTTTGCATCAGGATACACAGTTTGTGCAAAGTTGGCCAATTTTTCATAGGCCATATTTTTCAAATTTCTATTAGTATAAACCTTCTTGTCTTTAATCTTCCACAGACATGGTTGCTCTCTGTATATACTTATAAACTCGGTCAAAAATTCTTTCGACTAGTTGCGAATATCCGACATAACTATTATTATAGTTAGTATACAATTAAAACAGTAAACAAGTCGCTAAAAACCACGCACTTCACTACTTCAGTTAAAACTAAAAATTTTAAATTCATATAACAATAAACAAATTTGAAATTAACAAATATGCACATGAAGTTTTACTTTAGTATTTGTGATAATTTCATTTAGTTATGCTTATGATTGTTATGAACAAACTAAACAATAGATATAATGTTGATAATGGAAATGTAATTGGCGGGAAAAAAATAATAAGCAATTTACTAATCATGTATGATGACTAGAATGCTCAAAAATCAGTGTTGCCTGTGAGAGAAAGATGTGACAAAGAGATGGCACTTACTAATGTTGTTACTACCTACAGTGGCGTACCCAGGATTTTTTAATGGGGGGAGCTAAACAAAACTAGTTTCAATAGTTATAGTAGTTAACAGTAATATTTTATTATTATATACTTTTTATAACACATACATAATATATTATTGATATATTTATATAGTAAGAAATAGAAACTGTTTTATAATACAAAATGTTATTATTAGGGCCCGGATTTAAATGCACTTAAAACCATACAAATATGCTCTAAAATAGCCAAAAATGCCCTTAAAAAATGCATTTTACCTCAAAAATGACCTTAAAAATACCATATATTTTTTTTATACAAATTGTAATTTATAAATGAGACATAATAATTATTTTTACATTATTAATTTATTATTTTATTAAAAAAAAATTGACAATGTGTATGGAAAAACCCGATGAACCTTTTTAAATATCAAGAAAATAATTTATCTTTAGATAATATTTTGAATAGGCTAAGTTTTATATCTATATTGAATTATTGAACAAATATGCATTAAAACCAACAAAATGACCCAATGATGCTAAAAATGCAAAATAAAATTTGTAGCTTTCAAACCCTCGTTACATGAAACGAATTATGTACTTAGAAAGCATTGTGTAAGATCAACCAAAAAAATATGCACTTTGCATTGAAATCCGGGCCCTAGTTATTATTTATGTATTTAATTTAATTTAATTTTATATATACATATGAATACTGGGCCCCACTGAGATTATATATTATTTATTCCATAACACGACCAATGGGGGGGAGGGGCTGAAGCCCTCTTAGCCCCCCCCCCCTGGATACGCCACTGACTACCTATGTTGTCCTACACATGACGATTGACGATATCATATTATATTCATTTACCGCGACATTATTTTAGTTAGGCTCTTGGAATTTGGTACCTATGTATACCTGACTTATATATGACTTTTCATTAATTGTATAGAATTAAATAATTACATATTCATTACACAACTAATATTCAACTATTTATTAATACCAGAAGATTACAGTAAATAAAACCATCATTACATTTTTTGTTACAAATTTATGTTAAAAAATATTAATTTCTTAACTAGTTAATTACTCACATTTCATTGATATAAAGGTGTACGGTCAGGCCCGTATTTAAAAATTTGGCGCCCCCGGGCATATAATTTATGCCCCCCCCCCCCCCCCACTACAATAAATAATAATATAACACTACTTAATGTAAATCGTTTAATACTTTTTTTAATGAACAAATTAGAACATAGAACATTTAAACATACAATTTCCTTTTTTTTTTAATATAATTTTTTCCTTGCTTGATTATTGGCGAAATCTTAAATTATGTCACTATAATTAAACTCATGAGTTATTTTTTATTGTATTGTGCAATTTTAACTAACAAAATTTGTGAATAATATCTAGGTGATTATTATTTATACTAAACTATAAACAACTGTTAATAGTTTAAACCGTATAGCATAGGTAAAAATAATAAAACTTACCTCATTATACAATATAGTATAAATATTACATCAATCGACAATCATCAATGCATAAATTCATTTAACTTTCATACAGTCTAATAGTATACATATAAGTATTATTAAAAACATACTGATAGTATCACAATTCACGATGCAAATATCGATATCACTATAAAATTATCATCGTTTTGGTTTATTGGGTAAAACATAGGCGTGCGCAGGGGGTATGCAGGATATGCGGCTGCATACCCTGAACGGCCTGAACAAACACAGAGCCTCACACATATCAAAGACCATTTTTCAAATTAAAAGTGTTATATATTTTAATCCATGTTTATAATAATCTATTATACGAAATATTATAATTAATAAATTATAATTTTTATTAAATTTATTTTGTTTATTTTTACAAGTTGTATGATATAGGTATCTGATTCTAACTATTTTGAGTTATATGTTATTTTTATTTTGTATTTATATTTGAGTTTTAGTAAAAAATTTTTTGAATTAAACAGTAAAACATTTCAATATTTATGTATATATTTTACTAGAATTGTACATATAGGTACCAAAAATAAATTTTAGGGGGTGCCAGTCAAGGCCGGATACAGTGGCACTTAAAAGGGGGATCTCCCTCATCCCCCCTGTAACCACCATGGCACCAGTGGCAACCTTCTGCATACCCTGGAAAAAAGGCCTGCGCATGCCTATGGGGTAAAATAGTACCTAAACCAATTTCTAAAAATATTTTTTGAATATTTTATCATCCAGCTATTATTATTAATATTTTGTCGATTGTAGGCAGTAATCACGGACTAAGATATACTATTTATATGTTATATATTATATTATAATTTATATTACATATCTTAGTCCATAGCAATAATACCGCTATAGACAGTGATTCATAACATTTTTCTAAAATACAAACTACAAAAATATTAAATAAAATGCAATTATTTTTTTTTTTCATTACATTTTTATAATTAATTTCTCTAAAATATTTTGCCACCCCTAAGACATGGCGCCCCCGGGCATTTGCCTACCCGTGCCCCCCCCCCCCCTAAATACGGGCCTGTGTACGGTGTACCTATATATTATACTAGCTGCAAAAAATATAATACTAGGTGGAATTTTAGGGGTTAATACCACCCCTACGATATATCAGGATAACGAGGGTCAAATGACCTAATTAATTAGCAAATTGTCTTTGAGGATGGAATGTGTGTCTAAACGCTTCCATAAATGTAAATGATAGCCTTTCCTTTCTATATTAGTCGTTTGGAAGAAACAAATGCCTGTGAAGCGTTTAGACGCACAAGCCATCACATGCATTTGTCATCTACTAAAAACCGTGTAATTTCCTAAATCATTTGCTAAATAATTTTCTAGTATTTACACGCAAGGTTTAAAATACAAAAGATGGAACGGCGCGTTCCAAAACTGTCCTTAATCCTCTTGGTCTAAACGCAGCTAATAGCGGTATAGCAGTATCCTTAATGAAAACGCAATCGAAAATAGTACAATCTACCATTAATCAATTCACAAACGTATCGTTTACACTCTCCCAAAATTTTGTTCAACCTCAAACACAATATAATCTTATCATTTCAAAAATAAATAACAAAAATAATGAATTATTAGAGGTAGAAGTGACTCAATCGTTGATGGACTATTTGTTAAACTTCAATCTATTACTAACAGAATTCTCGTTTGAAACAGATGAATTAATTGACGCATTGACATTAGCTCGACACAATATCCTACACCCAACAATAATAAATAATAACGAACTAAGGGATAATTTAGAAATTATTAAAAATACATTTGATTCTACACAAACCCTATCGATCGATATCAATGATACAACTTCAATTGACGAATTTTTAAAAATCACTAAAACAAGCACAACATTTGCAAATTCTCAATTATTATTCATATTGAACTTCCCTATTTGACCGGTAACTTCCCGTTTCAACCATTAATCAAATTTCGGATAGTAATTTTGTCATCTTCTGTCAACGGTATTGGACTATTAGAAGTGGCTGCAGGCTGGAGTTCTATTAAATCATTGCTTAAAGCTCCTATTGTCAAGAATAAATGAACCACTAACCTCAGACAAGGAGTTGCAACCATTATTAAAATTTATTTTCAATCTTAAACAATTACTATAATAATGTATGATTATGGGTTAAAATTAAACAAACTATAAATAATATCAAATGTGTTGTGATAAAAAAAATGATGCAGATAAAATATAACTAAAAATTATACAACTTTGTTCCTACATACAAAAAAGGTTAATTATATAAACTGGTTATATACATCTATAGATTTGTTTTACTTTATGAAGTAAACATAAAATAAAAGGTTTCTTTAAAAATACCCATTTAGTCTAATCATATTTATTCATATCATTTATATTTTTATGTTTATTGACTTCATATGCTTTCATATGAGTGCTATAAGATTCTAATTGAATTTGGTGAACGATAAAAGATATAGCACTATCATTCATTATAATAATTTCAAGTATTGCATACAAACAAATATCATGTTTAAAACTACTAACACAATTTCCTATTTTATAAACTGTACCCTTAAAATCAGTTTTAGAATAACTAATACAATTGTTAGATGATATGTTCAAATTATTTGACAGAAATTCAAGATGATCTGAATCAATTGAATGTTTAATTGAAATGGAAAAATCTTTGTGAGTATCTTGATTAAGTAAAAAGTGTGCAAATTTCAATTGATATTTAATAGCTAATGTTAAGAAAATATTTTTTCTGGAAGTAATTGCCCTAGCATACATTTTAAATTCTTTGTGCTTAGCCTCATACCTAAAACACCAAAAACGTCTGGGTGGGCCAGATTTAAGTATTATTGATGGATAATGAGTTAAAATGTGATATTTGGGTTTTAAATTATCATTGAAAAATAGAACATCCTATGAATTGTGTTTATTAATCAAGTACTTTAAACGTGAAACAGAACTTCGCTGTGATAACTCATGACTAAGTACAATTTCAATTATTTCTAGAAAATTTAAAAAAAAATCCAAACATCATCATCCGCAGGTATTAAATCACCTATTATTAACGGAAAGAAATGTCTGAAGTTCATCATTTGTCTTGCAGACATTTTTAAGTGAAATTTGGATAAATGGTATTTCTCAATGGGGGGTAATTAGTTTTTTGCTCTAATTAACCATACTTAAAATGTTATTTCTTTAAGTTCAATGTTTCTAGAGAAAATATTTTTAATGTTTCTGTATAATAATAAAATTTATCATTGGACAATTATCGTCTGAAACTGGACAATTTATCAATGTAAATATAACGTTTTATAGCCAAATCGAGATTATTATTTAATTCAAAGTATTTTTTAAATTGGAATTTAGAGTGGCATTAGCATTGCTTTTATACTTATTTCATCAAATACTGTTTGACGATTGTGAGACACTAAATTTAATTCATTGTTTATTGAAAATTGTTTACATGAATCAGTTAAATGATCATTGGTGGTTAAACATTTTTTTAATAAATATTCTGTTTTACATAGTTCGAAAGAATCGGAAATTGCAGAAATAACTTTTGAAAATTTTGATAAAACTAAATGGTCAACAATTTCACTTTCAATTGTACCTTTTAATAATGATATAATAGGCTTAATTATTTTTATTCTCAATATCATTTTGGATACTTGTAACATCACTTCTGCAAAAATTATTATTGTTGTATAATGATAAGGAAAATTGGACTGCAAACAAATGTAACTGTTCAATACTCTTATTAATATCAAATATATTTTTATGAGATTTATTAGTTATTTCAGATCTTTCAAATGCATTAATTATACTAGGGATGTCTGGGATAATACTGTTGTCACTACATTCTATTTCTAGTTTCTACATTAAAATTATTACCATAATTATTAATTGTACCTACATTCATTAGAGGCAACTGTTTCATTAGTATTATTTTCAAATTTATGTTTAATAGAACATGTTTTTTAAAACTACTTAATATCTGAAAAGATTGCAAACAATTGTTTTCTATACATGTGTAAGAGCTATGAGGTCCTAGCAAATGTATGATTTTGTAATGAGAGATGAGTGAAGGCAATGTGGGTGTATGCAGAGCCGGATTATGGT
This sequence comes from Diuraphis noxia, assembly GCF_037042655.1. Lineage (NCBI taxonomy): Eukaryota > Metazoa > Arthropoda > Insecta > Hemiptera > Aphididae > Diuraphis > Diuraphis noxia. The sequence goes on along the minus strand of NW_028301711.1, from coordinate 91,376,303 downwards.
TTTTAGGGCCGTAAGCACATTCATATAAAATGGCCTACATATAATTTTCATACACTTAAAAAAATTGATTTTACTTTCAATTATTTATTAGGTATCACAAATAAAATTAAAATAATTATAATTTACATTTTAATCTACATTTAAAATTTTGAATTCTTATATTAATTTTCTTTATTATTACATTATTAAATTATTAATTACTATATATATATAAATATATACCAAATATCATCATTATTATAATTTTGTTTATTTAATATTATTGGCATCTTTCTTGCTTTTTGAAAGCACACACCGTGTATGTGCATAACAAATAAAATAAATCATTTTAGTAGTAGATAGTTAAGTGTAAGATGTAAAACCAAATGCTGTTCTTCATCAATAAAATGTAAAAAGTAGATCGCAATTCCTTATTACTATTAAAGTACTAAAATAATTATACTTACCACTTAAGTTTACTCTTCAAGTGATTAAATCTGATACTTTTACACTACGGTAAACGAAAGGCAAAACAGACTAACGTCAAAAACGAAATGAATTGTAATAACGGAAAAATTTTTATGACGATACCTAGTCGATAGGCGTCAATTGCGTAGGTATCGCAGAAATGTTAACGCGGGTATATCTGCCGGTTTTGTTGGAAGAAATTATTTTCCATTTTAAAAATAGACCGGTCACGTTATAATATTTCAATTTAACAAAATATATTGTAAACGTATAAAAATGTCATGAATTGTCATGAAATTTTCGTGGCAGTGTTTAGGCACCTAAAGAAAGGTTTCTAAGCTATTACCAACAAAATCAGGCTAAACAAATTGTTATACTTCACAGCTTTGTAATTTTAAATGCACCATTATAAAATAGATTGTAAGTCCGATTGTGAGAAACTATGGTAAATTGTTGAGTGGATACACTCCCGGTAACGTTTCTACTATACTTGGTATAGCACTATAGCTTTGAAACTTAAGAGCTAAAAATTATACACTTACGTACGCACCTAGCGGGACCTACAATCCACCGAAGATTAGTTGTCTATTTAATAAATAATGATAATATACTTTTCGCATAATGACATGCGACTATGCGAGTTTCACGAGCAAGGGTGGGTAGGATGTCCATAATATAATATAATCGAACGAGTCCACACTGACTCTCTGACTAATCAACGTAGAGACTACGACAAATATATACAACAATGTTAGCTTGAAGCTTGAACTATGAAATTGTACACTAAGAAAGTATTTTTAAAGGTCATATTTTAAAAAGTGGTGCTTGTACAAGTATTTTGAGAATCAAGATAGCCAATGAAAAAGTTTTGAACATAATTACTTTGAATAACGATAATTTAACAAAGTTTGAATCGTGTATATTATATTACATCATATTATAATAAAAACAGTCACTGTTTACGATGGTGGTATTCAATAGTTAAATATTTAAGAAAAGTTAACAAGTCGAGCTGTCATCGAATTATCCTCATCGTTCCGTTATTATAATATTATTATGGTGCCCACCGTGTAGAACATAGGGATACTACCTACTCGTTTGCGCATGTTTACGAACGATTGAAACCTTTTCAAAGAAATTTAACCACGTATAGAGTATACATAATCTGCGCAGTTACCTCAGCATTTTCGAATTAAACATCATCTCTGATATTTGATGGTGGATAATTATTTACTCAAACATAATTTTCCTTCACACTTTATGGACTTAGTATTTGGAGGTTTTCAGCTCCGTTTGTTGTTCTTTGGCTGTTTTCCTGAACTTCCTGTTCGATATACGTAATATAAAATATATATCGTAGAAAAAAAAAATAATTTTTCGAAAATCTCCAACCATTATCACTATTAATTACTAGTCTTTACGTTCCTTAGTCCTTACTATGTACTTAACATTCATCAATACGACTATTTTAATGGATAGATAATGGGCGACACACCCAAATGTGGAATGTGACGGTACCTATAATAAACGATCAAATTTCATAATAAAAAATATGTTCCATAAACCTTCAAGCTTTAGTCATTATTACTTATCACTATGAATTAGTTGTCTAGACATTACTATGCATTTAACATTCTTCAATACGACTATTTTAATGGATAGTAGATAAATTGTCACACCCACCTGTGGAATGCTTCGATATTCAAGTTGTCTTTTTGTTTCTTAAACTAATTGAAAATTATAAACGTTGTAGTATACTTAATCACTGATAAACCTCCATGACCACGAGTTTCATACTTGGTTTGTCAAATCTTAGTATACATATTAATCAAACAAAATACCACATTAGTATTAGAAGTATTACAAAATTGCTATTGTTTTCATTATTAATATGAATTGTATTAAAATTTTTACAAAATAATATTGATTGCAGTAGATTTGTGACTTTTTAAGATTATGTAACTTTGGCTGCATCCGATTTGGGTTCCAAATTAAAATAGTGGCGTGGCGTGGGTATTAAAAAGATGTAAGCAGTGAAATTTTTTTTTCTAAAATGATTTGAATATAGGTTCTATACCTAAATACCTAATTATAAATTATGTATAAAAAAATGTTATCCTTTTAACATTTTTAATGAATCCACCCGTGAATCCATGTTATAAATTCGAGTCTTCAAGAAAATAAAGAAATTGAAATATAAATACTTCAAAAGTCTATTAGGCGAATGACAGTGACAGTCAGGCGCGGATCCAGAAAAATTTAACAGGAGGTGCTCAAAAAAAAAAAAAAAAATTGTTACACCTTACTATTTATTTAAATATTACCATTTAATATTTGATTTATTAGTGCTAACTTTTTTTCCATAATAATTGTTACCGGTGCTTTCCGCCGTCGACGCGTGTCGTTACATACGAGTATACTTCGAAAACAATTAACAATAATAGTTATTAATGTTATTATTGTCGTATGTGACGGTGATAACGAACAGCACCGATATTATTATTATTTTTATTTTGAAAAATAACAAATAATTTAATTTATAACATAAATTTATTTTGTTGGTGGCTAGATGACAGGGGGTGCCCGAGCACCCATAGCCCCCCCCCCTGAATCCGCGCCTGGTGACAGTGTACGTAAAAACGACTACACTACTACAGTCTACAACGCGTCGGGCTACGTACTGGAGACTGGTCGGCGGTCGCTCCTTGTTTCTCGCGTAAGCATAATCAAAAGTGCTTACAAACGCTAGTTAAAAACGTGACCCTCACTATGGCATTATAGACTATTCGAAAACAACAGTTGCGCGTAAGCAATTTCAGTATGTGTTACACTGTATATCGTATTATGATTATGCAGTTAACATAATACAGAATGGATTAAAAATAGACCTACAATCGATGATTTTCTTAAAATAGATGGCAATAAGTAGACAGCGTACTATACAAATAAACAATAACAAAAACCACTACCAGCTATAATTTAAATATTTTATAAATAAAATTTAAATTTTAAAAATCATTTATTATGTATCTATTAGTCGTGATTGATCAAATTTATTTTTTCTTTCATTTAAAGTGTAAGCAGTGCTTAGATGCTTACATGCACGCTACGCCTCTGAATTAAAAATTGCTATAGGTACTAGTTGAGTCTTGGTTTTTTATAAGTATAACTGTAGGTACCACACTAGTTGGGTCCCTATTTTGTTTTAGTTAGTAAAACACTGTAACAACTTAACAAACCTAGGACCATGCTCGTATCCAGTTTACATTAATGGGAGGGGTGGATTATAAATATCTACCTTAATATATTTACTATTTACCTACAAGATAAATACAAGACACGATGAGTATGTATATTTATATGTATGTGCGTGCGTGCGTGCGTGCGTGTGTGTGTGTTATAAATATGCAATTTTTTGCAAACTATTTAAAATTTAAAACTACCCATTTATTATTAAATTCATTTTTTTTAAACTTCACAGTAAAATATTGTATACATATTTAAATATCAAAACACGTAGTAGTTTTAAATCATATAACAAAAAATATATCGCGTCACTTTCAACTGCGAGTCTGTGAATGGTATACGCGCCTAATGCGTGAGTGTATCGACGGTTGTTGAGTGTCGTAGTATTGACAGAATTATCTTAAATCTTTATTCAATCAATCGTCAGTCAGTCTGTCAGTCATAATTTTGTTATCAACATGTTATTTAAAAAATAAAATATAATATATCAAAATGTAAAAATGTAGCTACTATTGATGGACGTATAGAAATTATGACGGCAGAGCTAAAATAAATGTTTGTGCGTTAACCCCTCTCCTAAGCACCCCTTTAGCTAATGGTTATTTACTTCCTGTAAAACAAATTAAATTATTGAACGTATAAATAATGTATGGCTTAAGTATCTTTATATGTTTGTGGCTTAACGCTTAGATAATATATTTTATTGATGTTTTTTGTTACATATACCTAACTATATGAATAGCGTTAAAAAAATACATTTTTATTTGATGGTAAAGAAACAACACATTAATCAAGTACTTTGTGCGACTGTCTGAGAGACGAACTTGAGTACATCTTTTTTTTTATCTACTGTGTTATTTACAATACATACTTGAAGATATGTTCGGTTGTATATTACGTACCTACATAATATATAAAGATATGGGAACGAACGAAAGTGGACTTATAATGTTATAATATGGTCTGTGGCCTAGCAGGGAGTAGGCGTCTGCTGATCACTACATAAGGTATCATATACGAAACAGCCAATAGGTACACAATGCACATGTACAATATAATATAAAATATAATGAATTTGAATTCTACCATTCATCGTCTATACCATGACCCGGATGTTGTATTAATTTTATTCAATTGAAGTGAACTGAACAAAATATAGTAAATTGTTTGCTCGGTCTTATATTATATTTTAAAAGTGGGTACTATAGATACATATGATGACAATGAAAGCGGATTTTGGCTTAGGCGTCACTTTGTCGTTAGCACGAAACTACATAATATACATGCACCTACCTACCCATTGTAATACAATATAACGCATTCAAAATCGATCACTTACTACCCTTGCCATGACCAGGAGTTTTTTTTTATTATATGATTGCGTGTAACTACTAATCCAACCCAAAAGTAATTGTTTGTTTTGTTGTATGTACCATGTATAGTATACATTGTATACGATGACAATAAAAGTGGACTTACGATCTGCACCCTCGTGTTACGATATTTTAATAGGTACTGTCGTGTGTCGTCTGATACAATTTATACTTTATACTTTGGTCAATGTTATTATTTTAAAGTGTTTCAATTTTTAAAATGTAAAAGTGTTTAAGTTTTAAATTATTTAAAGAGTAGTCATATTATATTGAAAATTAAAAGCGAAGAACCCGGTTCTTGAAATGTATTTTACTTATGATATCAATAAAAACAGTAGTAAATGTAATGTAGTGGGATGTACGAGGTATATATATCTGGTAAACATGCATCGAACTTGAAAAAACACATTTTTGCCCTACACAAAAATGAGTACAAAGATTTAACGGAGGCCAAATTGTCTAAATCTGGTGCTCGTATTGAAAATGTTCAGTTACATGATAAAGCTATGGTAAGTAATGACTAATAAATAATTATTATATTAATATTAAATATAGTAAATTATACATATTATTAATTATGATGTATTAATATAATTTACTAGAGATCCAGAGAGAAAAGATAAAATCATCTACTTAATATTTGTCCTTTTAAATAACTTGTGTTTACTTTTTCAGTAAATGTGTATCTGTTATAGTTAAAACCCGAAATCCGTCTTTTTATTTTTAAAGAGAAAAATTGAACAGTCATTATTGTTACAATTTGTCAAAGTTAAAAAGAAATCCATTCGAATAGACATGAACCAACAGAAATTATTTGATGCTTGTGATGGGTTAGTGATAGTTAATGTGAGACCTTTTAGCTTGATGCCGGATTTAAAAAAATTATAAATCTCATCCTTGAAGCATTCGGGACAGATAATACTTACTATACATTACTCATTAGTGTATTTTAAATTTTGTATAACTACTAATCCAATGGTAAACTTTTTATTATATGATTGCGTGTAACTACTAATCCAACCCAAAAGTAATTGTTTGTTTTGTTGTATGTACCATGTATACGATGACAATAAAAGTGGACTTACGATCTGCACCCTCGTCCATTCCAAGAACCGGATTTTATTTTAATTTTATTCAATTTAAGAAAACTCTCCAAAAGATAATAAATATTTTTATGACAATTAAAACGGATTTACTATCTGTTATCTGTGTGTGGGACGCCGACGTCGCGTGGCAGCTTCCAATAACTAGTAATTATATGATCAAAATAAACATAGGTAGGTACCTACCTATTATCTAATATAATATATAATGCATTCACAATCGGCCATTTACTACTCTCGTCCATGCTCAACTAGGAATTTCTTCTATATTATATTGTATACTAGTACCTACCTATACTTATGTATAAGTAAACTGGCCCGAAGATAATTGTCTGCTTGGTAGATATAATTTTGTACAAGTTACATTAAGCAAATCGTGATATTATTATTATGTATACAAAATGCACGATTATCACGTGTAACTATACTATATGATAATGTAATATTTAAGATGTATTTGCACATTTTCCTTTTCATATGCATTCAAGTTAAAATTTCACAAAATTCATCAACAATTTGATGATAAGCATTGTTAAGCTCAGTGCCGGATTTACCTCTTCAGCCGCCCTAGGCTATTAGGAAAATGCCGCCTCAAAATCATACAATCATTTTTTTAAAACCAATATGAGATTGATATAAGTGTTATTTTAGTGCACAATTAAAAACTTATAAAATCAAGTACTCAAGAAACAGGAGATTTAATTTTAAAATACAAATACAAAAGTCAAGATATACAGTGATTACTTTAAAAAAACTTTCTTCGTGCCTTTTGTTGGGCGAATGTGTCGATTAGATCGTCGAAATTTAGCGCTGTCAATATTTCAGCCTCAATGTTGAGAAGCATCAAACTATTTAAACGTGTTTCTAATGTCGCCGACCTTAAACAATTTTCTATACGTTTTAAGCATGAAAAGCTACGCTCGGCACTGCAGTTTGTAACAGGCATGCAATTGAACAATCTATACGAGATGTCTATATTCGGAAAAACAGATGTCAGATCGTGATCACGTATATGTTGGAGTAGTTTTGACGGGGAATCTTTATATTTCATTCGATTTTGACAATATTATATATTATATGCTCAATTGAGTTGTTTACGAAAATGAATACGAAAAAACATTAAATGTTATAATTAAACTAAAAAAGTTATTAAAGTCCAATGTTGCCGTATACGTAATAATACCGTATATTTTGGCGTTGTGCTCGTCGCAGTGGCGCGTGCCGTCACTGATCGCCTTATTTACTTTACCATATTATCTTGATATTTTATTATTATCTTATTAATAATATATTATTTTGCTATTATGCTTTAGCAGTACAATATTGATATTCGTCAGTACCTTGGTATATTAATTTGTATGCTCACACGTGTATTTTAATAGGTGAGCGAAACACTAAAACGACACCAACAGAGTAAAAAAATTAGCGACACTAACGACGGGTTAATTTAGGCCAAGTTGACTAAAATTGACAAAATAATTTTGTGATATCAATAATAAGTATGAAATATGTTATATTATGAATAGTGAATACTAATTCAGAATAATAATACATACTAATCTACCTATGTGTTAAATTGTCTAATATAATATATTTATAATAATAATTAAAAATGTATACATAAATTATTACATAAATAGTCTAATAATTAAAATTAGTACTTACGCAATAATCGTTAGCTCATTGCAGGTGTTCGTGTAAAAACAAAATGACATAAATAGTTTGAGCATCAAGTATCGTGCCGCGTCCGTATACAATGTATACATGCAATAATCGTTATCGTAAGTTGACGACGACGGTCGACGACAAACAAAAATTGAAAAACAAAATAATTCCCAGAATAATAATAACGTTCAATTCCAATAAAATACTAAAAATAGTACGTTTGATAAGAGACGTCGGATCTATATGTCCCAACAGTCGACGTGGCCAGGAAAGCGCTAATAAAAGAGTAAAATAATTTTTTGTCTGTTTATAGAGATGAAAAAAAAGAAAAAATTTGCCACCCCTAAATTTTGCCGCCCTAGGCTATAGCCTAGTTAGCCTAATAGTAAATCCGGCACTGGTTAAGCTTGATGCAAATGAGTTATAGCCTTTCAGATATCTATAGGTATATTTGTTATCCGAAGGAAATAGGTAATTAATTAGTTAAAACAATTTCGAATTTTCACGCAAAAAAAAAACAATTTAATTCTAGATGTTGCATAATATTATTATTCTACATGCAAATTAGGCTGTCCAACTATTATAAATTATCTATATATAATCCTTAAACTATTTTAAAATGATAATAATCATTAAAATCGATAAACTTGTTTAAAAAACAGCCTTATCTCTTCGCGTGATGAAATTATTTGATTAACACGCACCAATGTTCAATGTTAAACTTAGAAAGTTGTTTATGGTAGCAAATAAGATCTAGTTGGTAATTTGGAGAGCCAAAAGTTAAAATATCACAGTATATTTAAGTATAATCAGGAAAAAAAATTAAGGAGAAACTGACATTGTTACGCAAAACAGAATTTCTATTTTTGTTGTTTTTAAAAGATAAGTAATAATAAATCCTTGAATTTGACTCAAAAAATTTATAATAACATTTCCTAGATAATATTTTGTCAATTTCAAAATATTTTAGATCTATTTTGTTATTCATTGATATATATTATTTTTATATATACATATATATTATATAAAAGTGGGATATACCTCCACTTGATATTTCACTAAAAGTAACTAAAGGGGCATCGACTCCACACCCTAAAAAATATATATATTCACTTAAAAATATAATAAATCATATGAAAAAAAAAACAAAAATGTATTTAGGTACTCTAGTTTTATTTTCACTTTTAATAATATATTAATATACCTAATGTCTGTGTATTATTGTTCAGTGAAATAATAGTGTATAATAACCGTACTAATGTTCTGATATAAATCGTACCACATTATACCAAATTTAACATAGGCATTATAAAATAATTATAAGCTTTAAATTTTTCCAAAAACAAAAATAAGAACTACAGTTGCATTTTAAATAGTTTATTAATATTTTATGAAATAATTTAATAATTTATTTCAGAAGGCTATAACAAGTTTTGGAAGGGCATGCTAAGTTCCCCAGCTATCCTTGTTAAGTTCATGCCAATAATTTATTAGAAAAAACAAAGATTTTCTATTATGAAGCTCACTTGTTATTATAATATAATAACAAAAAATAAAAATGATTATGACGCATATCGAACGTGACTATAATCACCAAAATAACGCTTTATCTGTATCTATTATCTATATATTCTATATTCTGTGCTGCCATGTGCGTTCGTGATTTTTGAATTGACGCTGTTACAACACCGGGCCGACTACCATATGTAATCATAATTATGTGCTACAAATAATCATAATAGAACAATATTTTCTATTAAAATAGTGTTTAAACAAAAAAACAAAACAGATAATATAAAAATCAATACATTATCACTCTGCATAGAATCTAAAATTATTTAAATACATGTCCAAATATTTGTATTTGTATTTGTTCTTAAATACCTTTTCAAATATTTCAAATATCTTCAGAATGGATGTATTTTTATTTAAATACAATTTTAAACATATTTTTTACTAGACTGCTCGTGGCGATGCGCAGGAGCCTGGTGTGATAATTATAATATGTTATATATTATAGTCTTAAATTCGTTGGCACAAATAGTGTTTGAAATTTGGGAGGGCGGCTAAAACCCAACTTTAATACTATTGAATAAGCTTAATATAACATTTAGGAAATTTTTAGAAGGCTAAGCCTCTATAGCCCCCCCACGTTTGCGACTATGGTCTTCATACGCTTTTATTGTAACCATATCACTACAGCTATATGGATGCTAAAATTATTCAATTTACTTATCTCACATTGACAAGTTCTCTAAACACCATTCTATTAGTGTCTTTAGTGTTAATTAAGTTTTTGTTGAATGTAAACAACACACCCTATAGTATGTAGATTATAAGTAAAATTATTCACACTGTAGTACAGCAGACGCTGAATAGGCATTTTGTATTACTAGCATATTCGTTCTATGTAGTAGCCTGTAGGGGCGGTCATCGTTTCCGCCAAAAAACTCGATTTTCGTTTCCGCCAATTATTGTTTCCGCCAAAACGAAAAAGGTTTGATTTTCATTTCCGCCAAATCTATTTCTACCTATATTATTGAGCTGGAGTTTGAGAACCCCTAGTCTGTCTGTAGTGCTATCGACCATCGATGTACATAATGTACCATGTCGATAATCCATTGTATATTGAAGATATCATAAAGAGATAATTGATTTTAAACGTAGAAATACCTATATAATATTAAAAATAAATATAAATCGATTTAATCTATATCGCGTGTAGATATATCTGCAGTGTCCGTGTTATCGGGATCGGAGTTCTGTGATCAGATCTGTGAGTACTGTAGTAACAACGACGAAATTAGGAGTCCACGTGAACCGTGAATATTATATACGTCTATTAATTATTGAATAATATATTGGAATATTATGGAATTCATAACGAGTAAACATGGTAAAAAAATGATTGTGATTGATGGGTTCAAATTTAATTTTTCGTATAAATCTGTCCAAACAAATATTTCACGGTATCGCTGTTTTATCAAAACTTGTACCGCAACTGTTTATGTTGATGATGACAATGTTTTAATCAGTACAACAGGTATGTTAAAAAATGTATTTATTTTAATTTTACTTTTTATTCAATATTTTAAAACTAATTAGGTACGTATTAATTACTTGTACTGTAGATCACATATGCAACGGTCCATGTTCTAATATCGATAGGCAAAAAGTGACGAATGCTTGTAAGCGAAAAGCAATAAATGATATTAGTGAAAGACCTCAAAAAATAATTTTGAATGAAATTCAAACAAATAACAGTGTTTCAACCTTTACGGTCAATGATGTTTCAGCTATTCGACAATCTATATATAGAGCACGAAAAAATGTATTTCCAATTAATCCTTCGTCATTAAATGAGTTACATTCTGCAATAGATAATACGAACACATCTACCTCGAATGGCGAAGAATTTCTATTAATTAACGACCAAGAAACAAATATCATTATATTTTCTTGTGAAACAAATTTAATTTTTCTATGCGAATCACATACAATTTTTGTCGACGGAACATTTGAATATTGTCCAAAATATTTTACTCAGTTATTTACCATTCACGGCTTAAAGAACAATTTTTACGTACCTCTTGTTTTTTGTTTATTGAAGAATAAAAACTCTGAAACTTATACACAAGCTTTTAAATATATTCAAACTAAATGTTATGAAAAAAATTTGAATTTTGACCCTAAAAATGTAACTGTCGATTTCGAGATTAGTATTCATAATGCTGTATTATCTATTTGGCCTTCAACTAATCTTATTGGGTGCTGTTTTCATTTAACATAAGCGTGGTATCGTAAAATTCAAGAGTTAGGGCTTAGTACAGAATATAAAGAAAACGGGTGGTTAAGGACTACATTCGGATTAACATTTTTAGATCCTCAAGAAGTTACAGATTCATTTGTCGACGATTTTATGTCTATAATACCAGAAGAGTCAGCATATTATAAATACGCTGATTATTTAACTGACAATTATATTTCTGAAAATAGTGTGTTTCCGCCAACAATATGGTCCAATTTTAGTACAAGTATATCCAGAACAACAAATAATTGTGAATCTTTCCACGCTCATTTTAATGAACAATTTTATAAATCACATCCACATATTAATACATTTTTAAAAATTTTAATCTCGAATGTTCAAAACAATGTATACATTCAAATTAACAGTTGCAACTTAGGTATGCAAAAACCTGTAAGATGTAATATAAAAGAACGAGTGAAAAGAACAACAAACGCAATAGACGAATACAAAAGTAAAACAATTTCAAGAATGACATTTTTAAAAAAGGTATGCAATCATTATTCAAAATAATAATTAATAATTAATTATAGAAGTATATAACTACTACTAGATATGTACATAGACTTAATTAATAATAAATTGACTTAATTTAATTCAAATTCAAATGTTTAACTTAAATCCAAAAATTAAGTCAAATAATTTTTGGGGGTCAATGAGAACCACCTCCTTGTGGTGGCCCCTGGGTAACTCTAAATGGTTCTCAAACTATAATTTAGATAGGTAGGCAGAAATGAATTTGGCGGAAATGAAAATCAAACCTTTTTCGTTTTGGCGGAAACAATAATTGGCGGAAACGAAAATCGAGTTTTTTGGCGGAAACGACTGACGCCCGCCTGTAGGACGATTAGTCGTTGTTTTATATTACGACTCGGAGCACTCTAGTTATTCGTATCAATTATACATATTATTATATTATTACATAATATATCCGATCTTATTATTATTTACCTTTAGCTTCTGTGTATCTGGTGTACTTCAACAGTTTTAAATTACTATAGTACACGTTTGTGAAGTTGTAGCATATATGTTTATATTTAAAAAAATCTGTGATTGCATTTGAGATAATTCAACGTAAAATAAAGTTTTTGATATGGATTATTTGAATGGCACATAACGAAATAAAGACGTATAACACTTAGAGTCTATGTTCCTGGATGAATTTTAATTTAAAACCATAAAGTAGGCATCTAAAATGAGTACCTAGACTTATGTCAAATTGTCATATTTTATATTTTAAAAATATGATAGTTAAATCGTTTATGAACGATTTATTTATCTACAGGGTGATTCAAAATTTATGTTACAGCCATTTTATCATATAAATATTCAAAATAGTGAAAAATGTATGATATAAAAGTTTTTTTTATTTAAAAACATCTATTATGATTTCACAATTTAATAAATGTTTACAACATTTTAAGGGGGTTTTGAGAGGTAAACTTTAAAAATTCAATTGGAAGCCTATACTTTTTGCAATTATAATGTAAAGGATTTTTTTAAATATATTTTAGTGAATGAACAACATTAATTAATGCAAAACTCTATGCTTGAGAGCTATTTAAAATTTTTAGATATTGCATTTTTAATTTTTAACCACACGACGCGCGCCGATAGGACGTAGCATATAATAGTGTTGTCACTTAGGCCTCGGTCACACGAACGTTTTACTGACGTACGTTACGACGGACGTCATAACGTCCGTTGTTGAATTATGTGATTACTTATTATATTATTATAATTTATAATTTATAATTTATAATTATATTATTACTTATTACTTATTATGCAACACGGTCACACACTTGACGTCCGTCGGATTTACCGTCCGATCGACGTCGACGACGTCCGATACATGCTGCGACGGACGTAAATAGCGCTTATCGGACGTCGTAGTTTATTATTAGATATTATCGACTCGGTCACATGAACGCTGTTTTGACGCGCGTTAATCGTAGAAATCGTGAAAATCGTTCAATAATTATTGCAATTATTGCTGAATTTCGTCTGTTATATAGTTAAAAAATAAAGTTTAAAAATGGATGTAGAATTATTAATAACAGAAATAGAAAAACGGCCAGTTTTATGGGATGTAAGTGACGACTTGTATAAAGATAGGAATAAGAAAAATGATGAATGGATGGAAGTTGCAACTATTATATTTGAACATTTTAGTGAAAAAACTCAAACAGAACAAAAAATAATTAGTAAGTATCAACTGATTTCTTATTTATTTATTTTAATATGATATTATTAATATTAAGTATATTAATTAAGTATTAATTAATTATATTACTATTAACTATAAAAATAAACATAGGTAGGTACTTATATAATATTTTAAATTTTTTCATTCTGCCATGCCACTTGTCCTAATTCACTACTGAAATAATTTGCTAGTGCATCCCGATACCTGATAATAGATCTATTTACGTTGAAGTTAGTATCTAGTTCGATGTCTTCCATACCAGTCACTGTTAGAGAATCTTCAAAATCATATCCATCACGTGCGCGAACGAAATTGTGCAAAACGCAACATTTTACAATATCAATTGCTAATTCTACATCAACATCTATTGGGCGGTGAAATATCCTCCATTTATTGGATAAAATTCCAAACGCACACTCTACATGGCGCCGTGCACGTGAAAGTCGATAATTAAAAATCCTTTTATTGACTGGTAAGCATTTTCCTGCATATGGTCTTAACATATTTGTTGACAACCCAAAGGCTTCGTCGCCCACAAATGCATATGGCATAGGTATCTGAATACCATGTATTAGATTAGGTTTTGGAACATTTAGAGAATTATTTTGTAGATGCTTATGTAAAGTTGAGTTTTTAAAAATTGTAGAGTCTGAGTCCTTTCCAAACGAACCGACATCAATAAACGTGAAACAATAATTAGAGTCAACCACCGCTAATAAAACCACAGAAAAAAAGTGTTTGTAGTTAAAATATTGAGACGCACTTCCACGTGGTTTGATGACTCTGATGTGTTTTCCATCAATAGCACCTATGCAATGAGGAAATTGTGCTCGTTGTTGATAACCTTCGGCGATGTTCAGCCATTTTTCTTCATTTGGTGTTGGTATACATTCATCGTGCATAACTTCCCATATTTGCAAACACACTGTCCGTATAATACCACATAAAGTCGATCTACCAATTCTAAATTCGTAGTGTAAATCTTGAAGACTGTTTGTACTACCCAGGTATCTGCAAATAGGATATGTGGATAAAAATATAAAATAACAAAAATAAATATATGCATACAAATAAAAAACCACAAAATTAACCAAAAATGTAACAATTAAAAATTTTTACTTTATTCTAATTTAAATATTTCATAAACGTTAACTTTTTAATCCCAAAATATTCTACAAAAATATTTAAATGTAATAAAATTAATACATGAAAATAATATTTTATATCCAGTCCTACCTATACAAATTATATATTTTTTTATTATGATGTACAAACTGATACCATGATACTAACCATGATATTGGGCAAAAATAAGAAATTTTAAAATAAATGACATATTACTTATTAAGTAGGTTTATAATTTTATTAATTAATATATATAATATATATATTAATATAGTATAAGTATGTAACATGTAGAATTCATTTTAATAGTGTATGGCATTTTCTCGAATTTTTACTTCAATGTGTGTTTGTATTTTATTAATATTAAAATAATTTTATTTAATAAACAAATGCCACTGGTATAATATACAATATACTATGCAGCATAAAATTAAACCCTGCATTCTGAGCTGAGCGATGAATGTATTGATATTAATGATGTGTGTTTTTTTTTATATTTTTTTTTTTGTCTATCATCACGTTTTAGGACCGTAAAAATGCTTAGATTTTCTTCAACAGTTCGAGCTGTTTACGGATATACTTAGTTCCAACTTTTTTAGGTTTTTTTTATTTGAATGGCAATAAAACTTTATTTGTTGGGTAGAAAAGCTTGAAAATTTAAAACGACGCTTCTTATATATTGTTACAATAGTAGTTGAAAAATATTAAAAATACATAGGCACAATTTTTTTTTATAAGCATTCAAAGTTCGAATTTTGACAAATTTAATCAAATTTAAAATTTAAACATTATTTTGTAGTTAAAAATTGATAAAATTTTCAACTTTCATCGTTAAGGATTGAAAATTACAATTAATGTACCACGTAAGTAGGTTATTCTGTAACCAAAAAATCTCAAAAATATAAACACACAGTTTTTTTTTAGTTTTTTTATGTTCATATTTGGACGAAATTACATATAAAATAACCAAGAAAAACGATTTTAGTTATTAAATATAAAATATCCACATAACAAACCGTCCCAGCTCAGAATCGTTTTTCGTATACAACGATAATATTATATCATTGAATACAAATTTAATACCATCTATTAAACAGTGGCTCACTTGTAACCTACTGTACAACAGAGTGACATCCACTGACCCACCTTTTTTTCTATATGTTTTACACAGTACAAGATCTTATATCAAAATGGAGAAGTGTATGCGATAATTATGTCCGTAGTTTAAAAAAACAAGAAGAATGCAATAAGTCTGGCAGTGGTCGAAAAAAAATACAACGTTACATTTTTGAAGAACAGCTCTCATTTTTAAAACAAAATAGAGAACATCGTCCCACTGCTAGTAGTAGTATTCAATCAAATTTAAACGAAGGAGATGCTGATGCAACACAATTGTCAGATGATATGGCTATAGCAGATGAAAGTTTAACTGATGATCATTCAAATACTGCAGAAAAAACTGTTTTAACACCTACACCCACTAAAAAAAAGAAAATTAACTTGGAAGAAAAACTAGCTTTGTTTTTGGACTCGAGACAACAAAGTAGTTATGAACCAAACCGAGATACTGATGATGAGGACCTAAACTTCTATAAGTCAACATTGCCATTAGTTAAGACATTGAACATGGAACAAAAAATGCAATTCCGAATTCAACTTATGCAGCTTCTACAAGGTATAAAGCTAACCAATAACACACCTCCATATTTCCAACCACCCGTTCCAATTTTCAACCACAATTCTGGTGTACCGATATCTACATTAAATCATAGTTATAACTAGGGGCCGGAATTATATTCTTTTAAAATAGCCAAAATAAGATGCTAATATTCTCTTAAAAAGTTGAAAATATTCTTCCAATATTCTTTAAAAATCATAATAAAATATGCCATAAATATGCTTTTTTATTAATATATTCTCTTGAACTAAAAATATGCTTTTATATGTAAAATAATTAAACGCGTAATACAAAAAAACTGATATAAATAGGTACATAATATGCAACAAAATTAAGAAAATAATATAAAACTGATATAAATGATTTTTTTAAATTATATTAATCACAATAAGGTATTTTTAATTACGAAAATTTTTGAAAACAGTTAACAACTATATTTTGCTCCATATGTTCCGGTGTCATATTTGTACGACGGTCTGTTAGTATGTTTTTATACGTGCTAAATGAACGTTCGACGTCAACTGAAGTCACGGGAGCATTTTGCAAATCAGTAATCATAGCCGGTGAAAAATTGTCTATAAGTTGAACTTCATTATTTCCATTCAAAACTTTAGCTACGTTTTTCAAAATGATGAGCCCTTGATTTTTTTGTTGAAGTTGATCAATTTTTATTTTTATTTTATTTCCATTTTCTCCGGGTATTTTTTGAAGTTGACCAATTGTATTTTCAATTAGATTGATCGAATCAACAAGAGACACATTAGACTTTTCCAAACTTTTGATGGATGTTACGAGAACAAGAAAATGGGCCTTAATAAATATTAGATCGTTTTGTATGGTTTCTATGTCAAAAACTGATTTACATTTAAGTATTGACTGACTGGGGGATTTTTGGCTACTTAATTCTTCAATAACTTTTTTTAAACCTTGGAAATTATTACAGTTAAAAATAGCAGCTTCCAACCACGTTCCCCATCTGGTTAGTACTGGTTCAGGGGGTAACGGAATATCTGGTAAAATTTCTTTATACACTTGTACATGGTATGGAGATTTTAGAAATACTTTTTTTATGTTATTAATTAATTTATTTATGTCTGGGTACATTTCTCTAACCCTTTCTGCAACCCTATTAAACATGTGAGCTACACATGTAACATGGATTAAGTTGGGATAGAAAACTGCTAGTGACTGTCCCGTTTTCACCATGTACGGTGCAGCATCTGAGAGCATCAACAATACTTTTTCATCATTTCCGCCCAAGGGCCACAGTAATTTTAACCCATCATTCACAAATCGAGCCACAGTAGAATGATTAGTCTTTTCTAAAACTTTACATGTTAAGAGAAAAGAACGAGTCGGATGATTTGACTTCAATATCCCAACCAATAAATTCGCCACATAACGGCCATTTATATCCGTTGTCTCATCAACAGCAAACCAAATATTATTATTGCTTATTTCATTTTTTATACTGGATAAAGTCTTATTATAACAATGTGATAGATAATTTTTTCTTAACAAACTTTCATCGGGTATATGTTTGCCAGTATATTTTTCTAAAAATGCCCGAAATTGTGGATTTTGCAATTTATACCACGGAATATTTGCGGCAACAAGACTCAAACATAAATCTTCATAAAATTCATTTACATTTTTTTTAGAGTTAGATTCTGATAAAAACAATTGTTTTGAAGTGTTTAACTTACGTTTTTGAGCTTCTTGGTGTGAAAATGTATCGACGTGTTGTGATAACTGAGACTTTTTAATGCACGGTACATTTTTATTACACACTTGACAAAAAAGAGTTGTGCCATCAGTTGTAAAATTTATATTGTTTTTATTTAATGGTTGAATCCACTGTGAAATTAAATCTTTTAATTTAGTTGATGGTGTTTTCGGCATTATGAACAAGTAAAAATAAGTAACTATTGAAATATAATGAAACTATAATGTATACCACCTATGTCAACACTACACGACACGCGACACTGCAGTGTTGTACCGTAGGTTCATGTAGTAATACCTAATCGAACGCCTGGAGCTAGCTATTTTTGAAGTGTACCTAGTAATAATTCCATTTTGTTATCTTAGATAAGTCACTTATCTACTACAGACTATTACAGTACATTACTAATGTAGAGCATAAATATCATTATACGGTGGTTAATGGTTATAATACGTATATAATGTATCAATTTTATAACACTATTATTATTTACGCCACTGCAACAAAAAATATCGAATGTCTATAGAAATTAATCGATATATTCTCAAATATTCTTAATAGTACGAAATATTCTTTTATCTTGAAATATTCTCAAATATGCTAAAAAAACTTTTGCCATTAATTAACCGGCTTCATGATTTGTAAAGATTTCGAACCCCCGTCTGACTGCATAGCCTCAAAAAAAATATGCAAAAGAATATAATTCCGGCCCCTAGTTATAACACTTCTATGCCCGTGTACCCGTCTACAATACCGGTGTACAGCCATGACGAATTGGCACAAACAAGTTCAGCTCGAACAATTTCACCGTTGTCTTCAAACAATTCCGTTACTGGATATTGTAGCCAGTTTTCTCCAGACGAACAAAACTTAGTATCAAATACGTCATCGAATAGTATGTAACTTTCAAATAATACACAAGCTAATGTTTAATTTTAATTTTTTTGTTAATCAAATGCTAAGGAGCACAAATAGCATACTAAAAGGTTTATTGTTTTTTTTTTAAATTTTTCATTAAATATAATTTTAATAAATGCAAATATTATGACTAGTTATTTAATGTAATTATAAATGATAAAATAATATAATTATTTATTTTGTATATTTTATTATTACCTCAAAGTAACTGCCAACATCTCTTCTGCTGGTATCGCAGATCTCATAACTGTATCTTGACGCATTATTTTCGTTTTAATTTTATTGAATAGTTCGTCAAATGTGCTTTGTGACATGCGAAAATAATTAAAAAATTTCGCATTGTCAGCTCTCAGCAAGTTATAAAGGTTGTAAAATGCACCATTTAATAATCGTTCACTATTTATTGGGTGAACCCACCATTTTCGATTCACGCGTTTTTTTTTCGTAATACTCGTATAGCGGAGTACACAAAAATTGCAGTATCCAAATCGTCCATCTTATAAGATGCGAAATCAACGACTGACGTTATATTCTACGTTCGTGTGACTAGGGTAGTGACGTCTGTTATAACTTAACGTCCGTCGCAACGTCCGTACTCTCAACGCTCGTGTGACCGAGGCCTTATTGTTATCATACGATTCGCATCGTCTTTTCCACGAACCCGTATCAGAATAAAATTAATTATAACTTGTTTGTCGCCGTTTATCCCCAAATACTAAATATTTATGCAGGAGCGGCAGGGTTAACGTTGGGCAGTGGCGTAGCCAGTGGAAGGGCTTAGGGGGCTGCAGCCCCCCCCCCCCGAAATGTTAATAAAATTTAAAAATTATTGTAATGGTCTACAAATATTCAATCAAAAGTCTTAAATTGTATTTTACTAATTTTAAATTGTCATCTTTATTTTGTTAGTTTTCTATAGCTTTGGCCGTGCTAATAGGTATTTAATGCACCGCTGTGTAAAAATTGATCAGCCCCCCCCCCACCGAAAAAAAATCCTGACTACGCCGCTGACGTGGGGTACTCAGTAAACCCAACCATAATAATGTTTCGGATCTCTGTTTAAAAAAAAAATTCTTAAATCCATATTATGTATTGCAAATTATGTTTTCCTTAAAAAAAACCACTAGTCTTTAATACATCTTCATTAGACTTAATTGACAGTAATAAATAAACTAATAATAGTTTTCCTCGTCATTTGAAAATTGAAAATCGCAATGGATCAAAATGTATAAAATAAAAAATATTTTAATCAATATTTTATGTTGCTGTTAATAATTGATTGAAATAACTGAAATCAAAAATATTCCACCAGAAGTAATAAAAGAAGCCAGTATAAATAACTTACAAAAAAGATTAAATATATGTTTTAATCAAAGTGGAAGACAATTTTAACACTTAATGTAAATATATTATAAATACATAGTTACTTATACGTAATAATATATTGTGCAACAAATAATTTTAGCGTATATTTATAATTTATTTTCTCTAATAGAAAAAATTCTTAAGTACTTTTACCTTAAATTATGTAAACACCAGAAGTTTATTATTATTTACAGAAATCTGCTTTCAATCTAACCTTAAAGTCATTTATAAAAAATGTATATTTCATAAAAAATGTAGAAGTCCTTTTTTAACTGTTAAAACTGTTAATAATTCATGTAAAAATTGTATTACTATACCACAGAAGTAAAATAACACAAGACAATTGTATAACATATCCTGTTTTCTTCTGGATCAGGATATAATCATACAAAATAATATTATTGAAGTATTTAATTGTAAGTCAAAGTATGATATCTTTACTAAAAACACTATCAACACCATGTATTTTTTCCATATGACAATTAACTCACGATAGACTAATAACTATTACAAAACACCTACCAAATTAACTTTATTTATCATATTATTTATTATTTGGTAGTAACTATAAATTAATTTGCTAACCCAATTTTGTTAACAAAAAATTTTTCAAAAACAAACAGAAATATTTGGCCAAAAAATAAAAATCACATACTATTAGTTTTATCTCTCCTGTAAAATTTGTTTTTGTACTTGCATAATTTCATTCCTTTACTTCTGTAGTATCAACAAAATAAAACAACGATAATTCATTTCTAAAGAATGCAGAAGATCACATTTTTACTAAAAATTGAATGATTAAACTTTGCATAGACATTACGTTAAATGATGCTATAAAATCAGAAAATGTTTGCAAAAACATAACCATTTCACAGCATAAAGATTTGATATTACCAAATATTAAAATCTCAATAATAATAATAAATAGGGCTTGGATCCTGTAAAGTTTACTATAATTTATTGTCAGTTAACAATATTTACATTGTACTTATTCCATAAATATTTTAGTTGTATAATAACTGAAGTTGTTAGGTTGTATTTATATTACATTATTTTTATTTTTCAAATTTACTCAATATAATTAATTTTGTTCTTTTTTTCAACTTAGAATGTATGTATAATTTTGAAGGGAAATTGGAAAAATTGATTTAATTACCCATTGTTTATTTTATTTGATACATACATTTTAAACTTAAAATTGTTTTTATACATTATAAGTATGTATATTCATAATCTTATTAGATACAGTAACAAATTATAACATGAATAAAAAGTATACTTTGTAAAATTTAGTATAATCCAAGCCCCAAGAAATAAAAATGAAACAATATAAATAATCTGGTACATTTACATTCGATTTTAAATATTTTATACACATTATTTTATTTTATCCCCTAATGAACATTACTGAATTTTGATTTGGACTACCGTCAAATATTATTTTATTATAATTACATTTATACCACTGACTAAAAATATAATATAATAGTATGTAAGTACTTACAAATATTCAGAAACCTTTATAATTACAAGATTTAAATAAGTTTGTATATCAGCTACAATATTTCAATAAAAATTAATTTATACACCTGATATTTTACATCTAATATTGCTAAGTTAATAACTATTGTGAACACTAGGAAATATTTTAATTTATTATAGTAGGTATATGTAGTATATTTAAAAAAAATTAAAAATGTATGCTTGCTAATATTACTTAAAATACTTAAATATTAGTTAGGCAATAAGATTACACATAGTTTTATATTTTCTAAAAGGAATTAGTTAGGTAGTTAAAATTGAAATTTAAGAATAATATTAAATTTTAAAAGTTTTTTCAATGCAAAGTGAAATTCACTAGATAGGCTTAGTAATTAGTAGGTTTAGGATGTTTATGACTTTTGCATATTTTTATTTTAATCGTACACATTGCAGACCCAATAATAAATTCGTTTTATAAGACATAGAATCAGATACATTGAATTTTATTTTGCATACTTAGGGATTTTTATGAATAAATGCATATTTTGAAAAAAAACTGTAAATAAATGCATTTTTCGCTAAAAAATAACTTAAATATAATATAAATAATAAATCTCGATGCAAACCCATAGTTAGGGATTGTTGGTTTACCAACTAACGTTAACGAGAAAATGTGAAATTTGTAGTTTATTCCTATTATTAACTTATCTTTATTACTTACTTATCTTATAACTCTAAAGTCTAAGTTTGTTAATCATATTAACGATCTATAATCGCGATAGAGTGGTGATGCCGACATGATATTATACATTTTTAGCTTAGTATATAGTGTGACACGGGTTTAGGTAGACTGTGGTGTTACCGAATTATTTTAGTATACTGACGCGTGTTTTATTCTTACTAAAAATGCCAAAAGTTAAATGTTCCAGTACTGCTCGACTACACAAATTTGTTTCGGAGTTTGGCGAGGATGTCTTTTCAACGGATGGGTTAGTGATATTGTGTAAAATATGTGAAGTCAAAATTGCATCAGAAAAAAAATTTACATTAAAACAACACATCGCAAGCGGAAACATGTAAGAGCGTTACAACGCTGTTATGGACGTGCACTTAGCGATTCCACACAAATAAAATAACACGAGTTTAAATTACTTTGGCTCAAAATAATATTCTTTATTTGATTGTAATACGTTTAATTATATGAAAACACTCTGCAGTGGTCTGTAATGGTCTGTCGTAACACCAACACTCAAACACTGACTGCTACGTGTGCGAGTCTCCGCATACGAGCTAGTCGTCCGTTCCAAAGGGTTTATTCAGCAGATTCCTTAGACCAGTCGTATGGAGAAGGAGTACTACTCGCCTGTTGTCACACACGAATCAGTTTACAATATAAATAATAATAATAATAATAATGTTACAACAGTATTCAGTCGTTCTTAACAACGCAAGGAGACTCAAGATAAGGTTACAACACAGATATTTATCTCAAACACAAAAAAATCATCTTTCAATGAAGAACTTTGTCAAGTATTTTTATCAGCAAATATACCATTAAATAAATTAAATAACGTACAATTTCGAAGTTTTCTTGAAAAATATATTAAACACGACATACCAAATGATCCCACGTTACGCAAAAATTATTTAAATTAATGTTACATTAATACAATGAATCAAATCAGACACTATGTTGGAAATAATAAAATATGGGTTTCAATTGATGAAAGTACGGATATAGATGGACGGTATGTTGGTAATGTAATTATTGGGACATTGGAAGTTAATAAGCCCGGTAAAACTTTTTTACTGAATTCGGAAATTTTAGAAAAGACGAACCATTCGACGATTGTTCAATTATTTGAAAATTCTATGCTTTTATTATGGCCAGAAGGCATAAAGCGGGAAAAACCATAAAAGTTTTGTACTCAAAATGTCAACATCTAACGTGTTTGGCATACGCATTACACCGAGTCGCAGAAGAAATCAGAGCCAAATTTTCAGAAGTAAATGAACTTATATCAAATTGTAAAAAGATTTTTCTTAAATCACCTTATCGTATTCAACGTTTTAGAAATATTTTACATTGCCTCCGGAACCAATTTTGACCAGGTGGGGCACATGGTTATCTGCAGTTAACTATTATTTTGAAAACTACGATGGCCTTAAATCAGTTATTTTTGAATTAAATTCTGAAGATGCAACTTGCATAGCAAACGCTCAACGATTGTTTGAAAAATCAAATTTAGAAACCAACTTAATTTATATAAAAGCTAATTTTGGTTTTTTATCAATGGAAATAACGAGTTTAGAAACCAGCGGATTATTATTAACCGAATCTCTTAAAATTATACAGAACGTTGAACAATCATTGGAAAATGTACCAAACCATGTCGGAGAAATTATTAAAAATAAAATGAAATGTGTTTTAAGCAAAAATCCGGATATCAAAATATTATTGAAAATTGCTGAAATACTTAATGGGAGTGAAACTTCAAAAGACAGTTTACCAGCTGAACTAACATCAGATGAATATGTATATTTTAAATATGCGCCCATCACGTCTGTTGATGTTGAACGAAGTTTTTCGGCTTACAAAAGTGTGTTATCTGATAATCGACGCAAGTTTCTATTCGAAAACCTTAAAAAAACCATTATCGTTCAAATCAACTCAAGTATGTAAAAAAAAAAAATAACTAAAATTTAAATTCCAATCAATACACATTTTATGTATATTTGTATTTTTTTAGTAAAAACAAAATTATATATTAATTTACTGTAAGTACCTATGTAAAATTTCAAAATCTCATATTTTTGTATATTTTTATTCAACTTTAAAGTTATAAAAATAGTTGTATATTAATTTAGAATACATTTTTGTTAAATAATAAAATTTTAAAATGGCATATTGAATGTTTTTAAGGGCATATTTTGATATTTATTGAGCATATTTGCGTGCATTTTTTAATGCTTTTAAGGTCATAAACATCCTAACCCTAGTAATTAGTATTTATATTAGTGGGTATTCTAACTTTAAATGTAGGTATATAAAGACATTTTAAGTAACAAAATGTGTTAAATTGTTTCAATTATTGATGGCTCTACAAAATAAAATTGAAAAATTCTTGATAAGTAACCAAAATTATAATATATTTATTAATTATAGTTAAATTATCTTAAAATATAAATTTCTTCACAACTTAAAGTCATTGCATTTTTTAAAGAAATTACCATACATTTTTCAACACAATATTATGTATTGTATACTTAAACGTATTAAACAAACACTAATGTTAATTTTAAGTCTCAATTTTTCCAGCAGGCAATTAAGGTACCTACTTGGACTTATTAACTTGAAGGTTGTTAATGCTAATTTATTCATCAATTATTATATTATAATTAATCATTTTGAACTTGCAGAACACTATGCCATGGTAGAGTTCAATGTTAATTAATTTATAATAATATATCATAAAATGAATCACATTATTACCATTTACCAAATCAAATTAACCAAGCAGGGATCGAAACCGTTTCATATT
Source organism: Diuraphis noxia (assembly GCF_037042655.1). Taxonomy (NCBI): domain Eukaryota; kingdom Metazoa; phylum Arthropoda; class Insecta; order Hemiptera; family Aphididae; genus Diuraphis; species Diuraphis noxia. Next base: position 91,350,616 of record NW_028301711.1, on the reverse strand, counting down.
TCAACGGTTTTCTAAATTTTCTGGTTTTGGTTTAGGTTTTAAGATCGGTTTTTCAAACTTTTTGATTTTGGTTCCGGTTTCAAAAAAGGTTTTTAAAAAAATTTATTGGTTTCAAGAACGGTTTTTGAAAATGTTTGGTTTTTGGAACGGTGTTTTAAATTTTTATTATATTTTCCTACATCTAAAAACCGTTGACCCAATTTTTATTATCTATCTATTAACTATTAAGGGCTGAGCCTAAAGCCCTAAAAATTAAAATATAGGTATCCGATTTGTACACTTTGTGTAGAATGTACATACAATATTCCAAGTTATGATCAACAGAACTAATTTCGTGTTCTCAACAACGTAGGTAGTAGGTACCTACCTGCTTTTGCATACAACATATTATAGAGATCATTATTCGATTACATTACATTAATATTTAATTGTAATTTACAATAATATCGCATTATATTACAGACTACAGTATAATAAATCTCATGATATGTCATGTTAAATCTCATCTCATGTTATGCTTATGATATTTGAACAAAATATTAAATTTAAATTTAAATGGATATTTGCTAAAAAAGGTTATTGGAGTATTGACAATTCTGTTATTTAAAAAGGTATAAATACACGTTTAAAACACATTTTTAATCCAAGAGATTGTTAGAAATTTACATAATTCTATTTTTTAATAACATTTGTCGTTTTTATTACCAATACTCAATAGGCAATTAATATAATATAACAAAAATACAGATTACTGATTAGTGATTACAAACATGTATAACCGCATAGGGATAGGGGCGAACAAAATAATAGTAGTTATATTATATTTTAATTTAGAACCAATACAATAAGTATAGGAATAATATAAAATATAAATAGAACAATATTCGTATTACCAATAGATATTAATATTTCGTAATACTGATTAATGATTGCCTAAGAGCATCGGGATTTTTATTAATAAATTCCAACATTATATTATTTTCTTCAAATGAAAATACTCGTTTTAACTAGAATTATAAATAATATAATTAACTTTATAAAATTTGAAGAAACCGATATTGATTTTAAATTTTAATCGGTTTTTCAAGAACTGATCAAGAACGGTTTTTCAATTCTATGGTTTCGGTTTGGGTTTTATAAACGGTTTTTTAAAGGCCTCGGGTTTCAGTTATGGTTTTTTAACCGGTGTTTTAAAGCTTTTGGTGTCGGTTCCGGTTCCGGTGTTCAAAAATGAAAAAACCGCGGTTCTAACCGGTTTTAACCGGTTTTTGAAAAACCGGTTTCGATCCCTGTAACCAAGTTTAAAAATTGTACGAATAAGTAATGAATGATGTATTAACAAATTGTATACAATACATGCATGTGTGTATACTATATAGAAAGAAATATAATAGTACTCATAGAAATTAGAATCACAGAGAAGTATGAGTCTTTTTTACATCAATGAAATAAATTGAAAGTGCATTAAGTAACACAATTAAAAGATGATTTTTAAGTGATTTCATTAAATTAAAAAGTAATTATATTATATTTAAAATGACTACAATTTTCAGTACATAGTGGTTTTTTAAGCAAAGTTATAAATGTTAGAATACCTTTAAAATATTTTTACTTGAGATTAACAATAGGTATCCATTTATAAATTATTGAAAAATATGAATAAAATACAAGTATTTTTGGAATCATAATACAAATTTGTATCTTGGTGAATTGCAAATAAAATGGACAAAAACATGAGAATTATGTTTAAATAGCTGATTGGCTATGGATATACCTAATATTCTTATAAATATAATATGTAATAAAATAATAAAAAACAAAAAATAATCAAATGTATTTCCATATGTCATCAATAAATTATCATAACTATGACTCGGATAATTGATTTTATGTAGGTACCTATTTAATATCCCTAAATTATATAACTATACATATGTATATACAATTTAAATAGTAAAATATATGTAGAAGTATTACAAGTTTCTGAATTCAAAAATACAAAATTGTTAAGTTTTTAGAACAATAATACTATCAATAATAGGTAAAATGATAACAATTATGGTACTATATTTATTATAATAATGCAATGGGCTATATGTATAATATTATGTACATCTTTAGGTTGAAGTGAAGTATCGACCTATAACGAATATTCACTAAAAATTAAACAGCCATGTTTATATTAATGTATTCACATGAAAATCAATTAGATACATATTTATAAATTAGTATAAAAAAAACATTAAAATGTATTATTAGAATTGCGGATAACATACAACAGGTATATTATAATCTCTTGTACCTACTGATGCGCGAAAGCATTATGACGTGATAACTGATAAGCGAACCATTGGCGGCTTAGCTACCTATCGGCGCACGCCGTGTGGTTAAAAATTAAAAATGCAATTTCTAAAAAATTTGAATAGCTCTCAAGCATAGAGTTTTGCATTAATTAATGTTGTTCATTCACTAAAATGTATTTAAAAAAATCCTTTACATTATGATTGCAAAAAAGTATAGGCTTTCATTTGAATTTTTAATGTTGACCTCTTAAAACCCCCTTAAAATTTTGTAAACATTTATTAAATTGTGAAATCATAATAGACATTTTTAAATAAAACAACTTTTGTATCATACATTTTTTACTATATTGAATATTTATATGATAAAATGGCTGTAACATAAATTTTGAATCACCCTGTATATTTTTGCAAGGAAAATAACATTGAATAATATCCAATATTGTCTGTGTCTGTGGTGAAAAAGTGTATACTGATTTCACAAATACATTTAGTATCACATTATCGATCACGAGATAAAATAGTTGAGTATGGAAGAATGACAACGAAAATTCAAGTAGTAAAAACGAAGCAAGAAAAAATTATTTATTAAAATAATATTCCTATATAAGATGCTCCGCCGTGTTAAATGTGTGTTATGTGCTGGGAGAATGCAATTAGGATATAGGTTGTGCAGGAGTGTAATTCAATGTCTTCGTAATGATAACCATTTCCTTGAAAACCGTCATTAGTCTACCGCATAGATTACTCTATGGTTCACCGATGACTGTAGTTCCAGGCGCCACCGCTACAACCAGCCTAAAATGTTAACATGCTACGGGTTATAAAAGGTCACACATATCACATTTTTCTATCATAGCACGCCTAATAGCGCATCGATAGGCTTGTGTGGTTAAATTAATTCAATCATTCTCTATATAAAAATTTTGGTGTTTAATAACGTCGTCGTTCCAAAGTCAATCGCTAGATAGATAGTTTTACAATAAAAGGATTTGTTCATTATTTGAATAAAACAAGTTATCGGTGAGTACCAAACATTTATTTACAGTTGAATTATTAGGTTTTTACTTATAAGTTATAATTATAACATTCGTCAGCCGTCTGGTTAAATTAATTACATACATAACGTCTTCACTATTTCAATTTTTACCCCTTACCTACAGATTATATCAAATCAGGGTTGTCAGTCGTTTCCACCAAAACTCTTGATTTTTGTTTCCACCAAATTTATTTCTACCAACCTGTCTGAAATTATAGTTTAAGAACCATTTAGGTACTCTGAAGTCACCACGAGGAAGCGATTTTCATTGATCCCCAAACAATATTTGACTTAATTTTCTGATAAAATTTCAAAAATTTAAATTAAGTTGATTTAATTAAATTATGTTAGGTTAGGTTCATTTTATTTATTTATATTATAAACATATAGTCAAATATTTCTTACAACTCTTATTTATCACTTCGAATAATTGAGGTATACATTTTTAAGGATTAATTAGAATGTATTCGTTGTTTTGAACGTTCGAAATTAAAATGTTCAAAAATATTTTAATGTGTGATTAAAATATGTAAAAAATGATTCTGATCTCGATAATATCGACACTATCTACACATAATATAAATTAGATTTATTTATATTTATTTATAACAGTTAAGCATTATAACGCGTACGATTATTTATATATGCGATATCAAATGGTTTATCCCGATTTCCGACTTACATTGATGATCAAATTTAGATAGACAAGAGGTTCTAAAACTCCATATATTTAATTTAAATAGAAATACGTAGATTTGATAGAAACGATCCTTGGCGGAAACGAGAATCACATTTTTGGCGGAAACGATGACCACCCAAAACCAGATGATGTGTTTCTTATTCAACTCATGTAATTCTCAAACAAATGTTTGCATGTATAAATTGTACCTACACAAAACAAAACCTACTTAAAATCAGTATTACCACTAATAGAGGAAAACCCGTTTTTATAAGAAATTATTGATCATTAAATACGCGTCACTAATATCTATCACTCACGTTTACCACTGTCATATTATCTAATAAATAAATTAAAATATTTCGGGGGGGGGGGGGGGCGGTAGGTGTCACAACTCCCAAAATCTTCCCTTTTTGCGTCTCGGGTGTACATATTATGTGTACCATGCACTAAGTGGTGATGTTCTTAGACCGTGGTGTTTACTTAAAAGCGTGATAACTGATAAGTAATAAATCGTGAGGTATCGGTATGTTTAACATTTGGGTATACTGTATAACGTAACAACACGTAGAAAGACCGTTCTATTTAAGCATTTTAAGCATCTGTATATGAGTTTTTTTTGTTGGGTGTCTAATATTATACGCCTTTATTACTACCGTCCTACATTTATCGACTAGTTCCTAGTGGCTTAAACGTAAATACATTCAATTTACGGAAATAAGTCTAATATATAACTAAATTAAAACGTAACAAGATTATAAATAAAAATATTTTCTAATTTATTACTACTTCAAATAGCATCATTAAACTATACGTAAATTGTCACCACAACTATTGAATATTGGCATTCACACTTACCTCACTATGTAACACCTAACAAATCGTTGTTTTGTATTATAAATATACACTGAAAAAAAAACTGGAATCATATTGATAATAATGTACGTAGATTTGATAATAACATTGTCAGTATAGAGCCAACAAAGTTTTATTGTGAAATTAATAAACCATGTTGTTGAAAATAACAGTCTTGAATTTATAATACCAATGAGTCAAATTGTCAATTCAACAATATTTATGGTTGAAATAATAATATATTTCTTATCATAATCATAATGATAGTCATAGTGACAATTATGTTTTGTTGCCAATACAATAACGTTTTTAAATACTACAAATAACATTGTTGAACCAACAAAATTATAATTTTTCTAGCAATTTTAATTGTTAATTTAACATACACATCTTATAATAAAAATTATATATATTCTTGTCAAGACAAAAATCTTTTTTAATACCACAAATATCATTGTTGAATCAACAAAATTATTATTGTTTCAATAATTTTAATTGTTAATCTTCAATTTATTGATTTGTAAATTTTCAAAATGATTAGACTTAAGTTAATGTAAAATGTATTTTATTAAATTCATATAAATTAATACAAAACAATCTCATTGAATCACTTAATTAAAAACATAACTAAAAAACAAAACAATATAATTATATAATTTGTGTTGTAAAAATTTACATTTAAAATAAAAGTAATTAAAAAAAAAAAAAATATCAAATTGTAGTATAAAAGTAACATAATATTTATAGTTCAAACAAAAAAATTAATGTATAATGTATAAAATTAATTCAAAACAATATCTTTAAATAATTTATAATGTAAAAATTTACATCTGAAATAAAAGTAATTAAAAAAAATTCAAATTGTAGTATAAAAGTAACACAATATTTATAGTTCAAACAAAAAAATTAATGTATAAAATTAATTCAAAACAATATTTTTAAATAATTTATGATGTAAAAATTTACATCTGAAATAAAAGTAATTAAAAAAAATTCAAATTGTAGTATAAAAGTAACACAATATTTATAGTTCAAACAAAAAAATTAATGTATAATGTATAAAATTAATTCAAAACAATATTTTTAAAAAATTTATGATGTAAAAATGTACTGCTAAAATAAAAGTAATTAAAAAAAAAATTCAAATAATAATATAAAAGTAACAAATTTTTAACTAACATTTATATTATTTAATTCAAATAAAAAAAATGCATGTGTAACATATGAAACTTAATTAAATCAAAACAATATCTACAAATCACTTATGTTGTATAAATTAATAATTAAAAAAAAAATTCAAATTTTAATATAAAAGTAACGCAAATTTTTAGCTAACGAAGTAACAACATTTGTATATATTATTATATTTAAGCAATAAAACGTATGTGTAATCAATAAATCTATATTTAAAAAAAATACATACAGCTTAAAATATAACTCTAAGAGTAATAGTTAATAAAGATAATATGATAATTTATAATAATGTAGAAAGAATCTAGTTAGATCCTGGTTGACATATTTTGTCAACATACAGAGAATAGTGGCAAGAATTATGTATGCCAGTATGATTTTAATGGTCGAATAAAAGAAAGAAAATAAAAGTATTTAATTTAATTGTTTATATCTGACAAAAATTGGCTCAAAGTATGGTAAGGTTTGTCATATTTTGTATTAAAACAGTAAAAATATTTTTGTATAAATGTCCATACAATACTGCTGGCAGGTGGATATTCCAAGTTAAAAAGATGAAAAATCTTAAAACATATGTCAATTGCAGATAAAATATTAAACATTCTATACTTTATGGAATCAAAATAAACAATAATTTCTTTATGGTTTAATGGAGTACCAACGAGAAGAATGAATGGTTGAATAGGCATATTTTCATTTCCAAGATGCAAAATATATTCTTCAATTTCGCCAATTGTATTTTTGAATACAAAAAATGTATCTTGGGAATCTCTAATTGAGTATTTAATTTGATTTTTTTTCCCATTACCATCCCTTGTTACTTTCTTAGAAGTAGGTACAAATATGGAATGTAGTAAATAAAAAAAAACTGTATTTTTTCCACCTATAAACAAAAATGTAATTTGTAGAATTTTATATAATTTAAATCAATAATAACAATTATCTTTAGAGGTAAGCGTGGATAGGGTCCAATGGAATTAGGATTAATCATAGGCGGAGATCAGGGGGGTAAGACCCAATACCAATTTATTTTTTTACGGTAATATACCGAACAATTAAGTTACAATTCACAACATAAAATATTGTAATAATAATATTAATGTAATTATTGTAATAATAAATAATTATTAATTATATTGTGTTTATATTGTACATATTTTGTACCAATTGGCCATTAATATATAATAACATATTATTACAGGTACTGTTCTATTTATAGATGGGGAAAATATCATTTCATTTCTAATATTTGTTATTTATCGAGAAGCGATAATAATTAATGACCTGTTGTAACGTTTATCATGATTGAATGAAATGTACCTATTCGTACAGTAATTCCGTAACCTTGTGCGTAACCGTATTGACTATTTTGTACTTAATTTTATTTTACTTATTGTTTGATGTTCTTGGGAATACATTTCTTTTGAGATTGTGATTTAGATTTTTAATAAATAATTTAGTTCAAATATGTTTGAAATATTTAAATTTAAATCAAAAACAACTGAAGAGATACCGAGAGATACTACTGATCAGTGATCAACTTGAAGTATAAGTTGTCGACGATTCGGATTTAGACATGGGTGATTTAGAGTCTGGTCCTTAAAGACTATAACTAAGGTTAGGTAGTGAATTTATATACTAAAAAAAATATTTCACCTCAAGTATTTCCTAATTTTTATAAAATGATAAAAACCAAGTAAAAATTCCAAACTTCATCATATATGGGTATTAAATCCCCTATCATAAGTGAAAAATAATGAACAAATGTCATCATCTCCCTTGCTGTCATTTTTAAACGAAATTTACTTAAGTGTAGCTCTGTGATTTCGGGAGACAAATTTCCACTTTCAAGTGGTCCATAGTTGAAATTTTTTTTTCTCAGGTTTAACGTTTCCAAAGAGAATATCTGTAAGTCAATATAGTACTTAATTATATGACACAAATTATAATGACAAACACCCTCAAAAATGTCATGCATGATATCAACAACATAATTTTGTGTCACATGAAAACTATTTAACTTATTTAGTATTGATTCTTTATAAATACCAGTTTCGCTAAAATTATTTAAAGCTACATCTTCTGCATAATTTTCCATAGTACGCATAGATGCACTATTTTCTTCACATAGATTATGGGAAACTAACTTGTGTGATTTGCAAAACCTACAATAGTAATTAGCAGAAAATGATTTACTAAACTCTAGTAAACTATTTAGGCCCAAGTTATCTCCTAATACTAAACCAAGCACAAAATGAATTTGTATATTACCAAATTCAGTAGAAATACTAACACCTTCTTTTTCTATACTGTTCATCTCATTTATTAACTCTAGTAAACAAGCATCATTACCAAACTCTTTTATATCAGTTGCTTTAATTAATGCTGCTAAAAAAATGTTTGATAGTTTAGAGTTATTTTCAACAAGGGGAAAGCTATAATAAATAGCAGAGATTGATTGAAAACCAGCATGTGATGATAGTGGATTGTTAATTTCTACATCATCAATATATAAGAAGTATGGAAAAACTAACCTTCCTTCAAACTGCCTTATTTTACTTTGCCATAATTTACCTTGTACAAAATTAGAAATAGTACTATTATCTGTTCTGAGACTCTCTACTCTATTTTTCATATTTTTGAAATTGTCACCATGTTCAAAAAAATTTTTAAATTGAAATTTTAAAGGCATTAGAACACCTTTAGTTGAATGTTCACTATAATTAAGAGTACCCCCAATATTAACAGCACACATCTCATTATTAATTGTAAATTGTTGTATACTTGTGAGCAGTTTTTTTTCTGCATTTAACCAACGTATCAAGCAATACTCAGTGCTACAATACAGAAAAGGGTCTTTAATTACTGATTCAAGATTATTAAATTTAGAAAGTTTAATAGGATCTTGGATTTCAATTTTTACTACATTATTTAAAATTGATGCCATTGGTTTTAAAATATTATCCTTTATTCCAGTCTGTATATTAATGACATCACTATTATTAAAATTATTATTATTGTAGACTCAAAATAAACTGCACGGTAGATTCATAAAGTTGTTTGACAGAATTTTCGAAATTAAATTCATTAATTATAGTAACACTATTGAAAACATTAACACCTTGGTCCTCAGAAATCATCATATCACTACTTAAAATTGCATTATTTGTAACATTTTTTTGATTTTCTGGCACAATTGAGATATTGCTAGGTACCATTTCCATATGTTTTTTATTCACGTGCCTTTTAAAAGATGACAAGTTACCGAACGATTGATTGCACGAGTCTTCACAACAAGTGTAATTACTGTCAGGCTTAAGCATGTGGAACACTTTATAGTGAGCCACTAATGCTGGTAACCATCCTTTAATATATGACTTACAAATATAACAAATCATACTTATTGTTTAAATTAAGTTATACTTACCTATCGCCTGATACCGATGATCGATTTTCAAATAACAAAAAAGAATTCTCGCAACTTCAAAATAATTGTGTTTAAACACTTAAAGCACTTTAAACGATTAAATAAAGCATGTGTAGCTGATGAATAGAACAATATAACAGTCGCGGTTGATTTATAAGTCATATTATTAATATAACAATAATCTTTTCAATCTAAAAAAAATATTGTTGTCCCTTTCATATTGGTTATATATACTGTGTGTATACTGTTTATAAATATAATATAATAATCTATAAATAGTATTGTCGATTCAATAATAATATTATACATTATTCTTTTCTTGATAATACATTTTTATCGAAGTGACAAAAATATAATTAATTCAACAATTATCTAAGTTAATTTAAAAAAGATTTTGTCAAATTCACAGTGTTTGCTTTGTTAGCAGTCAACAATTTTGCATGATCAATATTACTAATGGTTTTTCTTTGGGTGTACATATTTTATAATGTATTAATATATTTCTCAGGATCTTTAAGTTGACATCTAAATTAGTCGAAAATCACTATACATAACTTAATCAAATAAAACTGTATTCAGTGCAATTCTAATTCTAAATATAATTTATGGCGTTAAATTTTAACAAGTTGTATCTGCTGATATTTTGGTGATTAATTTGTGAGGCGTACTTAATTGCTTATGTATATTTTAATGAAATCAACAATACAACTTTAAAAATGTTAAATGAAGTAACAGTTATAGCTATTAATTATACATTTTTTTTTTTAATGATTACAGCTTATAATTAGCAGAATGAGTATCTATTTAAGTATACGACTATTGATTTGCATGGTGGTATTCTTACCATCATGTTGTAGAGGATTAGAAGATCCTTGTATGGCTCCAGATCGTCATATTCTTGATTTGTGTGAACAAAGTAAATAATACAATAAGATTTAGCATAGATATGTTTGCAACAATTAAATTATGTGAACTGTGTATGTTGCATAGCTTTGGATATAAACTCAACAAACTGGTACCAACATCTCAAAATTACCGAGGTGAACGAAGAAATTCGAAAAATTGTTAATAAATTTGATAAACGGAATCCTTCGGAGGATAAGTTATCGGAAATAAATGGTTTAATAATTGGAAGTCCGTTTCATGGACAACTGATTGATTCACAGCCTTCTAAACATGGACATTTAGCATCTCGGAATGCTGAAATTATTATTGAAGTTACACGCAGTTTAAAGAATACATATTGTCTGAAGTAGAAGCATATAATAAATATCAAATAAATAAATAAATATGTATATGTATATATAATTCTAATAATAAGCCTAAATAAAATTATTCCAGACATGGGTTAAGTGATATACAATGTACCAAAGACTTATCTAATGTGAAACTAACCAGGACAACTTTGAGCGAGATGTGTTCACCAGAGGATTATTTCGACACTTTATGCATACAGAAGTACTTTATTTATCGCAGTGCTGACGGTTCATGTAACAATTTGAGACGATCTCCTTTGGGAAAGGCAACCTCGCCTTATAAACGTTTGCTGTTTCCAATCTACACAGATGGTAATATTTCTTAATTGTTTGTATGAAGCACTTTACTTATAACATAATATATGTACTTTTTTTTAGTAAAAAATATTAACATACTCATATTACCAGTGTTGAGCCCAGATAAATACCCTTTTATCTAGATAAAGATAAAGATAAAAAATCTACAAATCTATCCAGATAAAGATAAAAATGAACAAATCCAAAATTATCTATTTAATAGATAAAAGATAAACAAAATTTATCTAGATAAAAAGCAGATAAATTTTTAAATAACAATGATTTAAAATTAAAATTGTACTAGAAGTCTAGTAAAATTTAACAGACTTATCACATATAAAACATTTATAGCATTTGTTTAAGGCAAACGCCTAATTGTAGTGTAACTAATATAATTTAAAAATTATTTTTTTGTTTAGAATAAAAAAAAAACATTGGTACATTTTGCTATCCAATATCTTTATTTTTGAATCTTATTTAAGTTTTTAATTTTACAACTAAAATTGTATATATTCAATTTTAACTATGTTTGATCTCTATAAACAAGACAATACAAGATGCATAAAAAAAATATAAATATAGTTATATTGTTATATAACCTTTATTGCTCAAATTAATAATCATAAAAACATAAAATAATTAATTGTGTATAATGTATTTCTTACAAGTTTCTTATTTTCTATACAGCATACTTTAAAGCCAATTACGGTTTACTCAAGAATTTCCAGTAGAATTAATCTAGCCTTGAATGACTTTTGTGCACAGGACACATTTCGCAAATAACTTTTATCCGTCATTCTTATTCGATACCATGTTATAGTATTTACCATCGAATAAATAACTTTTTGATACATTTATTTGTTCTATGGCATAGCATGCTATCACAGCAATCAGGTTCTGTTGCTTCTTCAGATGCGTGTGGAGAGTCATCAGAATCCGAGGCAAAATAATTTTTAGTTTTTTTTTGAAATATCATTGTTTTTAGAAGATATTGCCACCAAAAACCGTTTCATATTTTATTATTTATTTTATTAACATCGTTCAAAATAAATAAATAATTTATTACTAGGTAATAGGTATCCTTCAATAAAAAAAAAAGTAACGATAGTTGTAACTGTTGTAAGTTCAGGAGACGATCGTGCCAAGAATGACGAATGCGAAATGATAATTACTCATTGGGTGTTCACTGTCCAGTGTCCACTGATTATTGTTCTGATACCAGAAAAATGTGTGTATACCGTGTTTTGGGGATACTTTGCACCAAATATCTCGTTTTCTCAACTTAAAACATACACTGTCACTTTAATAATTATGATAGAATTTTACTTGTTCCACGGTCCTGTAGTTATATATGCTAAGAATGATTCTGTGTAAATAAAATTTGATCAACATAAAAATTTAGTTTTTATTTATTTTTTTTTTATTTGGTGCAAGGTTATATGTGGTGTTGTGTAACTTTGCACCAATATCAAAAACTCACCTAAATTTAGTTATAAACAAAACTGGTGCAATGTTAGATACACAATTCCTAATTTATATTGTGTAAAAGACCAAAATGAACATAATTAAGAAAAAAAACGCTCAAGGCATCATTTAAATAACAAAACATTTATATTTTCATAACATTTTTTTTATTAATTAACATAAATGTCATGTTTCTATCACAGCTTGTATAGATTTTTTTTTAATTTAACAGTCTTAATATAAATGAAATAGGTTGACTTACCTATCATTTTTTAATACAATATACATTTATTTTAATAGTATTTTAAATAATAAAAATTGTTTTTAAACACTTTAATTTTTCTTCCTATTCTATCTAGGTAAGATTTTAGTATCTGTCTTAAATCTGTTTTGTTCACTGGAAACCCAAACTCACTCATTTTTATAATGTGCTCTACAAAACTTTTTTCCTCTGCTTCACTAAAAGCATTTGGTCGGCCAATTGATTTAGTGTGTCCTTCTTTCAATTTATAATTTATTGTACGACGAGGAATATTGTATGCTCTTGCTGCATTTCTTTGTGTCATTACCTTATTTTTAACATCACTGAGACATTTATTTAGTGTCTCCTCTGTGTAGTCATGATAACGTCGTGAGCCAACTGCTCTTTTGTGTATCTTGGGCATCCTAAAAAACAAATATCTATTATTGTTCTGTATATTACATTATAATTGTGTTACTTTGCACCAATCGTATTGTGGTGCAAAGTTGAGCAGAAATTAGACAATTTTGATTTTTTTTTACAAAAATTTTTATAGCAATGAAAAAAAGTTGAATTGAACTTAATATCATACATATTCTTAATGCTTATAATATTTCTGATAGAATAAAAAAAGATTTACCTGTGAAATTGAAGTTTGAGTTAACGAACAGGCACAATTTTCCCGAGCGTCGTTTTTGTGTATTTGTGATAAGCTGTTATCAAGAGCACACGTTTTGGAGGGAAATCGACATATTGAAGTTAGAACCATTTCAAAAGACATTTAACCGTAACAGGAACAAAATGATAACATTTATATTTTTCTATCATTAATTGTTAACTAGATATTTTGTAAAATAACTTTTTTTTTTTTGGTGCAATGTTACCATGTATGGTGCAAAGTATCCCCAAAATACGGTATTAAAAATGCGAAAACAAAATCGCTCCACGTGGAGCAACATGCATGTTACACTGACGTGTAATTCGTTGCACCCATGTAAATAATGCATCCACTGTAAATAATCAAGGGATTTATTTTCAATGTAATAATAATTATTTATAGTTATTAATTTCTATAAAGTTCAAGTCAGAGTTTGGGCCTTTCCATGTATCGACCTGGAATGCTAGTTGCCGGACGTCTGCGTTTATAAAAATAATATTTTATAATAAGTTTTATTTTATTTATATTATGTGATTAAACTATATTATTATGAACATATTTTATATTGGATAATATATTAATATAATATACTCTAATAAGAAGTATAGTAATACTTAGTACAGTACAGTACTACTAGTATAGTATTTCGTTAGTAATAGAAATATTATTGTTTCCGTATTTGTTGTTCTTGTAATTTTAGTGGCTCAGACACAGACACACGGTGTCCGGCAACTAGAGGGGAAAAATTGTATCGTCTGAAAGCACTCTTGGTAAAACTCGTGGTAAACAAAATTATTAATAGAATCACAATATTATAATTTTATTTATAAAATATAAATCGTTTCCGACCCATGCGATCGAAAATAGTACAATATGGTAATAAGTAATTATCAGACACAAAAATAAAATATTTCAAAAATAATTTTTTAAACATAAAATATATAGATAAATTTTAGCAGATGACTGAAATCTTATCTAAGATAAATAAATAGATAACATTTAGATTTTTATCTAGATAAGTCTCAACACTGCATATTACATTGTTTACTCATCTAGCGCTTGCTCCCTGATAAATATATTATATGATGTGTTATAATTTACATTCATGTAGATCTAATTCTGTGATTTTATTACTCGTTCATACAAGGTATTTACAATATGTCAGAAAAACTGCCCAATCCTAGACTACTGAGCACAAATCTTGTCAACGACGAAAACTTGACTGACGACGCAAAAACGATGGTTATGGCGTATTGGACACTTTTCATAGGTCACGATCTAGCACACACGGCAATTTCCACCATGGGTAAATAAATGAAACACATAAAAATATATTATTTTATATTCAGATTTATTATAATTAATGCATGCGTATAAAATCCATAGGGAATAATAGGTTTGTTAAATGTTGTTATACTGATGGAAGTATGCAATATAAATTGAACAAACATTTAAGATCGTGCAAGCCCATTTCGATACCGAATGATGATAGATTTTTTAAACCAGGACCTCACAGGTGCATGAACTACGTGCGTTCGCGACCATCGGTGCACTCCAGTTGCACATTTGGACCTATGGAACAAGTAACAACCATTCTTGATCAGTGGTCCTCAACCTTTTTATAGTCACGTACCACCTACACAATTTGAAAATTTTTAAGTACCACCTGACCATTTTTTTTGTTTATTAATAATGTATACGTTTATGTTATATGTATAGAATTTTGTTAATAAATTAATTTTTTATAAAGATAGATTTTCTTCACGTACCACCTATAAGCTTTCCGCGTACCACAGGTTGAGAACCGCTGTTCTAGATAATACCATATTAATTATCTTAGATTTATATATTTATATTTATTTATTTATATGTATACAAAAATGGAAAATTTCTGTCTGACTGTTTGTCCTTTATGAATTCCTAAATGATTGGGCCGATTGCGAGAAAATTTGGTACAGAGATATTTTAGACCTGTGGGCAAAAGATAGGCTAAGTTAAAAAGTGATAGGTTCAACCTCGGGAGGTGCTCAAACACGCATTTTGAGATTTACGATGGAAATTTTTGTTTATTTATAAACGGTTAATATTATATAAAAATATATCCTTGAATAATTATTATCGGTGAATTTTGTAATCCGTGAAAAATTCTACCTCTTATACTCGTATGTGTTTTTTGAATTTTTGTTATGTCATTTCTAAGCAGTTATGCAGTTATGCTTCGCAAAAAATGATCGATCGGTAGTTGAACCTCTCAAATATGAAAGAAAATGGCAATACAAGCTTATCAGAAATATATATATATATATATATATATAAATTAATTTCTGTCTGTTTATCCTTTATGCATTCCTAAAGGCTGGACTAATTGTGATGAAATTTGGTACAGAGATATATTAGACCTATGGGCAGAAGATAGGATAAATTAGAAATGATAGGCCTAAAATTATTCAATCAAATATTTTAATTATCAGGCTGTTCTTGATAAAAAGAATAAAATTACATAATGATAAACTAAATTCAACATCGTTGTAAGATTATAAGCATATTTTAACCGTTATCTTTCTATATACATAAAAGTTATGTTAGCAAAATGACAGGAAACGAATTTTAACACACAGTGTGAGACATACAGGGATCTGACCCTGAAGAGTTAGGATTTTTAACGGGCTACGAAGTGCACGGGTTCAGATGGTATTATTATTATAAGAATTGAAATTAAATAAATAATTACACTTAGTGAAGCGATTATAAAGGGGAAGGGAGTAAGGTTATGAAGGGTGTTATAGGATAGGAAAAATTACTGAAAAATTTTAACAGCAAATTGTGTAGGTATGTTAAACAAATAATTATCTTTTTGGTTAATTTAATATGTTTTAAATACACGTTTCAACTCCAATTAAAAATTTAAAAAAGCGAATTAAACTACAAAAAACACTGTACGCGGGTGGTACAATTATTTCCAGTATTTCAGTGTTTAGAACTGATTTTGTGCACCACATAAAAAAAAGTACCCATTATTCAACTCATGTTTATGTTTCACAGATGAACCAAGCTACTCATTACTTAGATGGGTCAATGATATACGGTTCATCGGAACAACAGACGTTGTCGTTGAGAAAAATGTCGGGTGGTGAACTTTTAACGAACTCAATCAATACCGACCAGAGGTATATGCCACTGGAAACCACCGAAACGGACGCGTGCCAGCATGACAATGGCACGTGTTTCAGAGCTGGCGATATCCGGGCAAATGCTTTTCCCCAATTGGCGGTTATGCACACACTGTGGGTGAGGGAACATAATCGGATAGCCAGGGGACTGGCCTATTTCAATTCGCACTGGAATGACGAACGCATTTTCATGGAGTCCAAGAAAATTGTAACGGCGTTCATACAGCATATCACGTACAAAGAGTGGTTGCCGGCGCTACTCGGCGTAAACTACACCCAAAACAACGGGTTAGGACTGTTGGAGGTTGAATACAGCAACACGTACAACGAGACTGCCGACCCGACTGTTAGCAATAGCTTTGCGACCGCAATACTGCCATTTGCCAATTCTATGCTCAGCGAAACTATTAGGTTTGAAAATATTATTATTTTTATTGTGATGCGGATAGCGTATAACGGATTGATGATTTTAAAGAAAACTTTGAACAATTATATAATTATTCAAAAATGTTTCGAAAATTTAAAACCAATGTGTACATGCGACAATATTGTTATTTTATTTCACCCATGTGAACCCGTATCAGCTTTTGATTTTCAAACGTCGAACTTTACATTTAAATTATTTTCTTACAATTTAAATATTCATTCGAATATTATAGTGTAATGATCCAATATATTTTGTAATTTAGATATTTGTAAGAATTGAATTTTAGTAAAGTTACAAATTTACGAATTTAAGGCTATATCGTTCTTATCTACAATAATTATTCTTACGAATAAATAAATATATTGTTTCAGTATTTAATTTATTAATATATCAAAAATTTAAGATTTTACTTGCAGACATTCAATAATATTATCATTTCAAAAAAGTAAAGCTTTATTAAATTGTTAATTATAAATTTAATGTTATACGTGTTTAGTCTATACAGGGAAAACCGAATGAGGTATGCAAGTCTTTCGTTAAAGAATCATTTCAACCGTCCAGTTTATGTACTGATTACCTACATGGATCAACTTGTTAGAGGACTGACCACTCAGAATACACAAAAAGTCGATATGCTATTTACACAAACGGTATAGTTTTAAAGCAGTGTAAAATTTGTTTTTTTAAACCATCAATGATGATAACGTTAATTTTATAGAATATACACTGTATTACACAATGTTTACATTATTATTTTGGGTACTTGTTTGTTATCGACCCGCCAGTGTTAAATAAAAAAATTATTATGTCAGATTGTTGGAAACACTGTAATAATTTGCAGCAAGCGAGATTCATGCATAATACCATTAACCACACCTATAATTTTGTTGATCCGTACACAGGGGTTGCACACACCCAAAGTATCGAAAGGTTATGGGGTTCTGCAAATTGGGGAAATAAAAAGCGCGTGGAAATAATGTAAATTTTTTGGAGTCCTATTTGGCTGAATTTATGTGGAGAACACTTCTCGGGAAACAAGATGCATTTCAAGCTATTTTAAAAGATATTTCAGAGTTCTGGCCTCCTTTGTAATTTAACATTATTTTGTTTAAATTTATAATTATGTTAAATTTTTAAAATTTGAATTTTATACTTCTATACTATTTTTAATAATATTAAATATTGAAGTTGTTTTTATATTTATTGTATTTTTTTATTAAACACTGGCGGGGCGATAATTTTTTTACGGGGCACTGGCGGGGCGATAACAAACAAGTACCTTATTTTGTAACATTAGTTTTTTGAATTTTCTTATAGTTAACAAATCATTTGTATAGTAAAGATTCAAGGAATTGGATAGGAATGGACATTTTTAGCTTAGATATACAACGGAGCCGTGATCACGGTATTCCAAGCTACACAAAATTTAGAAAATTTTGTGGATTAAAAGACATAAAAAATGTACAAGATTTGTCCGAGATTATGATGAATGGTGTAAGTTAAAAAAATTTAAATATTAAATAATAATTTACTAACCTAATTTATTAATTACTTTTTTCTGTGTGTTATATTTAGTTAGCCCATAAATTATTGAATCTATACACAACTTGGGACGATATAGATCTATTGGTAGGTGCTTTGTCAGAAAAACACGTTGACGACGCAATGGTTGGCCCAACAATGAGGTGTATTATTAGAGAACAGTTTGTAAGAACTAAAACTGCAGATAGATTTTTTTATGACTTACCAGGAGTATTCACTTTAGGTTAGTAAAACTGAACTAGTTTTAATGAATCAATTTAATCATCATATTTTTTTATAATTAAAAGATCAATTGAAAGAAATAAGAAAAATGACTCTTGCCAGAATCATTTGTAATAACAGTAATAATGTCACAATGATACAGAAACAAGCATTTTTGAAACTGAGTCCAGCTAATGATTTGCGGCTTTGTAATACCGAAATAATTCCGACGACCTTCATCAATCGTTGGTCAGAATTGGTCACAGTAGATCCAAAATCATCTCGTATAAAACATTGATAAATTTATATTAAAAAAACAATAATATTAGACATTAGTATCTAGTGGGTACCTTACTATCTATAATTTAATTTTGTATCTAATAAAGTAATAAACAATAACTATTAATTAACTCTTAGTTATACTTTATGCTTTAAATTTATTATAAAATGCTTTTTAATAAATATTTTTTTTGACTAATTATTAAAAGTATTTATCAAAAATTCAATAAAATATTTTTTTAATTTTTTAAATATATTTTTAGATTATTAAAATTCTATGATAAATATGATTATTAATAAGTTAAGCGTTTGTATTTTTTCTCATGGTGATAAGGTTACCTTATATTTTTGCAATGTTGCCATGATAGGCATTTAAAGTTCAAATTTAGACAAAATTAGATGTTTAAATTTAAATTTTAACATAAATTTGTTTTTAGGCCGGGTTGGGTACAGACTATAGATATTTTAATTTACTAATTCTAATCGATTTTCGTAAAATTTCGTTGTTGTGGTCACTTTTTAAAATAAAACACGTCTGTGTCCCCAACCCCCCCCCCCCCCATCCAAAGAAAATCTAGAAAATTTCTATCCAAATATTTTGTATGTCATTTGTATGAATTTGTTTGACTGTACTTAGAATTTGTACGACACTAGTATTCGAGCAGTATTGAAAATACTGAAGAGGGCTAATGACACATGTCTCCAGCCCCCATAATATAAATAATTAAGTATTCATATATTTTATACTGCCAGATTCAATAACTCAATTTGTATGAATTTGTATGACCATATTTGGAATTTGAATGCGACCCCCTCACGAGTTATAATCGAAAAATCAATTTTCCAGTGTCCCCCGCCCCCCTTCAACGGAATTTTCTACTTTTTCCTAGGCCAAACAATGAAACGCTATTTGTATGAATTTGTATGCGACACCCTCCCGAGATATAATCAAAAAACCAATTTTCCCGTGTCCCCCCCCCCCCCTTAAACGGAATTTTCTACTTTTTCCTACGCCAAACAATTAAACGCTATTTGTATGACCATTTTTGGAATTTGTATACGACCTTCCCTCGCGTAATAGTGGAAGTCTATGAACCCATTTAAAAAGGTATTGATGTATTGTAAAACCTACATTTTTTTGATTACGGCACAGTTGCGGTCAATACCTTTTTGGTGGCACTTGCGGTCACTATTTTTTTTTACATATTTGAACTGGTTTTTACAATACTGATATAATAATAATAAACTTAAACTTAAACTATATTAACTTTCCTTCGCACTTTTACAGGCTTAGGACTGGCAATAAATATTATTTAATATTTACTTGCGTGCTTAAAAGTTGTTTTTTTTAAAATATATATTTATTGTAAACTATTCTGATATAAATATAAAATATTGGTGTGTCAATATGTGTCAAAAATGCTATTCAAGGTTGTCATCTGAATTTGGAAGGAAAGTGGCACAAAATAAAACAAGGAAAATATTAACATGCTGTGAAGGATGTAACATTTTTATGTGTAGGTATTGTTTTATTAAATTCTATAAAAGTTCTTTGTAAATTATAGAAATATGTTGTTGCCCATAATTAACAAAAAATACATTATAATTATTTATGTGTAATTTTATTTTACTTTTATCTATTATAATAAAGATAACAAGATGTTGTAATATAAATTTATTTTATGATAACCTTGTAAAAAATATAGTAAGTCGAAAAAATTAGTTTATAAAGACTATCTATTGTCTTGTAGGGTTTTTTCACCCCACATGTGTCATAGAGGCCTCGTAGGGTTCAGTGACCCTACTTGATTTTATTAAGTAATTGGATTCTACTAAGTGAGATAATGATATAATGTTATTAGGTAATTTTTTTTAAATTCATTTTTTTAAGGTCAAATTGGAAATGTTTGTTAGACAATACAAGACAAATTTCCGTTAAACGATATGTAAAGGTAAATGACGGGTCAATAGACTCCCCACGGCAGTCAACCTGAATGCACGTGTATTTAAATTACACTTCTAAAATTACAGGTTAAAACTCACATAGAAACGTATGGTTAGGTTTTATAAGCGTACATTTTGCTATGTTACGTACTTGTAAGACGGAAACAACAAATTGTGTGTAACGTCTTTTTAACCTAATTTCAAGAACTTTTGTATCTATGTTTGTCAGAATGTGGGGTTCTTGACACCCCACAAACTACCCACGGGGCATGGAAACCGTGACCTGCCAGCCGTACCGCGTGGTAAGTCGTGAGACTTACGTCGGCAGAGCTGACAGGTTTTTTGAACACGCAGTGACAAATGAATGTCAAAGATTTATAATATAGTACAATATAGGTTACCCTGAATAATAATTGAAAATATGACTTAGATTATGGTAATAAAGAATAATATATTTTAGTATAGGACATTTAAATAATAATGGTCTCATTTCAGATAATAATATGTAGTGGGCATTTTTGGCAATAAGGTACAAAATAATACGTTTAAACAAATAAGACCAATTGTCATCTAGTATACAAGTTTTACAACGATAGTTTTAGCGATCACATAATATAGCGGGCACATGGCATATGAACAAATAATAAGAATGGGACAAGGAATAATAAGAATAATATTCGCAGTGACGCTAGGCTATAATATGTCAGGATGTGTCTTTCGATCACATTCGACTAATAATACAATAATAATATTTAAACGCCAACTCCCGCCGGGTTCGCGTCAGAGTAAGACGTTATGTAACCCGGCCATGCCGTCTAAGCATGATAATAATATAAAGGAGCGCAAATAATAATCATGTTTTTTTTTTTATATAATAAATTTGAATAATTATAAGCTTTTGGTAATAATAATCTGCGTATGCAAATCAAGATAGATGAAGGAGGTGAGAGGGGTCAAGGGAGAATATAAATAATAATAATAATAATACGTGACAGCATGGTTGTGTCGCAAAGCAGCAAGCCATCCGGCATCCCGGCCCTCAGGCCCCATGGCGGTGTTTCAGCCCATCATGTTGACTGCCGTACTGGGTCGAATAATAATATGTAGATGGTCGACGATGCCAAGTGGTGAATAATAATAATATGTAGACGGTTGACGTGGTGGTTGGTCTTCAACGGTTGGAAAAAGACAAAATTCTTTAAAAACGTATCGGCCGACGGCTAGTGGTTGTTGGACGGCTTGCTGACCAGTGCGGGTGGAAGGGGGACTTTTGGTGCAATATTACAATAATTGGGTAACAGGTTGCACTGTCTCCGTTGCCGGTAGCGCAGCCGCCCCGACCGACAGTGCCAGCGCGGTCCCCGCCGTTGGTGTTGAGGATGGAGCCTCGCAGAGGGGGGGAATGTGCGGTGTACTGGTGACATAACACTGTAGTCCAGCTAGTTTTTGTCGCGCGTAATGTGTGTTATGTAATATAATAATATAATTAAAACCAAGAAAAATGCTGTGACGTTACATTTTTTATGATTTATGAAACACTTATTTTGGGTATCTAGAAAGACAATTAAGACCACTGTGGCCCGTTCAATCATTTGCTATACCGATACAGCAGATAACACTTGACAGTTGACACCTAACCTTTTATTATACTTCATATTAACTTTTAATTTTATACGTGTTCAGATACATAATAATTTTGGTGGCGTCGCACAGTGGTCTGAAACGTAATTTTGGGCGCTCAAAAGTCTTATTCAAAATTTATTCAGAAAAAAAAAATGTCAAAACCTTATTATCATATGTTCCTTAACTCAAATATAAAATTTTACAATCATACATTTATTTTTACCTTGTGTGTAATTATTAGAATGTAGAAAAAATTGTACGTTTTATACGATTTTTTCGTTATTTTTGATACTTTATATTGTATTTATCAGGGAAATATAATTTTTTTTAATGTTATTTCCTGTATGTGTATTAATGATACTAGACAGATAAAAAAAATATTTTTTTTGTTTTAGAATGCAAAGTTATTTGGAAATTTTTTAAATTTCAAGATTTTTTTTCTGTAGCGTGTAAATAAAAATTACTCAATTTTACCCAAAATCTGATATGTACATTGTACATAAAATAAAGTAAATTCTCAGGATTTTGAAAATGTTATTTTTTTTTTGCGTAAATAGGGGATTATAGCGCATAGAAATTATTTAACCTAAAATGAATTGTGTTGGATATTTATTAACTTTGACATTGGAATTGGGTATTTTTATGTCATTAACAGATAAGATAATTTTTACGGCGATCAATTAAATTATATTGATAATAATCATTTGAACTTGTCGTCAGTCAGTGTGTAGATTGTAGTTGTGCCAACGTGCAGTTGAAATGACATATTTATATTTAACATAATATACTTTTAAAGTTATAGAGTTTATTCTCATGAGAATATACATTCTTGTATTATTTTTAAATCTTTTATCATACTAAAATATTTTTTATTAAATTAAGTAATTTATATAATATATAATATAAGCTGTAATTGATATTATGGATAGCCAATTTGAAGGTAAGAGAAAATGTATATATATTTTTAATATTTTTTGGTATGTATGATTATGCTCAATCGGTTTTTATTACGTATTTTCAGTTGATCTCGTAATTAACAATAAGCATAAAAAATGTATTTTGAATCGTGAACTGTATGAAGTGGTACGTAATAAATGTTCTATGCAATCCGTGTCAACTTTTAGTACAAGACAATTACTGTTTATTTTTATTCAAGATAAATTCAATGGTTTGAAGTGGAACGGATTTTATATTAAAGCAGTAGAAAGTGCAATTTTAAAGTTTTCTTTAGCATTATCCAAAAAATGGGTAAAAGCTTGCCGGAATAATAATAAATTTAATAAAATGCATACTGAATGGCTTGATTCGTACTTTAAAATATCTAACCACAATAATATTAAAGTTTCAACCTCGTTAAATAAAGGTAGACCTATTAAACATTTTAATCAATGTGCAGATAGTTCAAAAAGACGGAAAATTAATATATCAATAACTACTTCTACTATGACAACTCCTGAGATACATTACGCTTCACAAAATAAATTTTCATTGGCTGGATAGCGAAATATTGTCCAACTTTTTAAAGAGGTAACTTCATCCGATAAAGCTTCAGACTTTTTAAAGTCTTACGCCAAGTTAGACACTTCAAAAATTATACCACTTACGGCTGATGAAGCGTTGGCATTTTATATTGAAAATGATTTAACTAAACATCAATATTTGAATATACGATTAACTGCGAAACAACATAATGCTGATATTTATCCACCTTATGATACAATTATTGCAGCAAAAGCATTGTGTTATCCCGAAAACTGCATAATATCGGAATCGTTTTGTGAAATAAAACTTCAAGATCTTTTGAACCACACCTCAAAAATAATTTTTGAAATTCCTTCAATAAATTTTAATGAAGATTATTTAAAAGAATTTGAAATTATATATAAATGGGGTTGTGATGGAAGTAATGGACAATCTTTATATAAACAACAGTATCATAATTCAAATGAATGTTCTGATAGTGATTTATTTCTTTTTTCTATCCTCCCTCTCCAGTTGCACTCTTTTAATGAAACTAATGAAAAAAATATAGTATGGAAAAATAGAAGAACTTCTTCTACACGGTTTTGTAGACCAATCAAGTTTAAATTCCAAAAAGAAACGAAGGTTACTACATTACACGAAGTAATTGCTATTGAAGACCAAATACAAAATTTGTTGCCTACTCACATAATATTTAATGGTAAAGAAGTAACAGTTAAGCATACTTTGGTATTTACAATGGTTGACGGAAAGGTAAATAAGTTATAAAATATTATATTTATTTTGAGTTATTATTTACTTTATTTACTTGTTATTATCATAAAGGTATGTAACTCCATGACAGACACCTCAAGTCAAAAATGTTACATTTGTGGTTATTCTCCAAAAGACATGAATAATATTGAACAGGTAAAAAAGAGATTAATTAACCACAAATCGTTGAAATTTGGACTGTCCACACTTCACGCATGGATACGATTCTTTGAATGTTTGTTACACGTTTCATATCGTTTGGAATGTAAGACTTGGCAAGTATGTAAGATTGTTATAATATACAAAATGTATTTAATCAATAATTACATTAAACATTAAAAATTACATTTTAGGTTAGAACACCAGCACAAAAGCTAAGTTCTGCACAACGAAAAAAAAAACATTCAAGAACGTTTTCGCACAGAAATGGGTTTATTGGTGGATGTTGTGCTACAGGGTAAAAAACAAACTAATATTAATTTGATAAAATATGAACTATGTAAATTATAGATGTATTTACTCTTACAAATATATTTGCAGGAAAAGGAAATACAAACGATGGTAATACGGCAAGACGATTTTTTAAAAACCCAGAAAAGAGCGCGGAAATAACGGGAATTGATTTTACATTACTTAAACGTTTTGGGAACATATTATCTTTAATTGCTAGTGGACGTGAAATTAATCCAATAACATTTGATAAATATGCTTTGGCTACGGCTAAATTATTTGTACATCTTTATCCTTGGTACTATATGCCAGCAAGTATACATAAAATACTTATTCATGGAGCTGATGTTATAAGATTCGCCATTTTGCCTATTGGTAAACAATTAATTTTTTTAAATATTTTAAAATAATACTTTTATATATTTATTTTTTGTAGGACAACTTTCTGAAGAAGCCCAAGAAGCTAGAAATAAGGATTATAAACGAACAAGACAAAATCATACAAGAAAAAATAGTAGATTAAATACCAATAAAGATTTAATACACATGTTACTCGTCTCATCAGATCCATACATATCGTCCATAAGAGAACTACCGAGTAAATGTCCACTCACATTCAGTGATGATTAGGGTGCGGATTTGTATGTATTTACATATTTGTCATGAATGATAGTATTCGAATGATTCCTTTACAGAAATATGTTACAGGTCTATCTGATTATTTTAAGTTATGGTTGGTATTACATATTTTTACATATTTAATCTAAATTACATATTTTTACATATTTTACTGATATTACATATTTTTGTTAAATATTGAGCTATTTACAGAATTAGTAATGTATCGCCGTTTTATATTATGAGTTGTTGGTATTACTTGGTTACAAGCTGCTGCATATTATTGCGACAATTTTAGTGTCATTGAAGATGTGATTTCCAAACTTGAAATAGATGCTGTTTCAGTAGAAAATGCGAAAAATTTAATTAAAAGTACCTCATTAAAATCTAATTTAGTGTACATATCCTCCAATACTACATTCCTTGCCAATTCTATTACTAAACTCGAAGCTCAAAACTTGTCTCCGAATGATAGCCTGGGTATTGTCTCTAACACCGTCAACAAATTGAAAGAAGCCCCTGGGGAGGTTGGAATAAAAATTTAAAAAAAGTTGAACAAGTACTAAATAAAAACCCAGGTTTAAAGACTATTGAAGCTATTGCAAACATTCATAACGGCAGCGATATGCAAACTTCTTTTCAATTTAGTGTTGCTGAATATTAGGAGCTTTTAAATTTGCTCCTATAACTTCCGTTAATGTGGAAAGATCCTTTAGCCGCTATAAAAACATATTGCGTCCTAATCGACGTCGATTTACTTTTGACAATCTAAAAAAATATATGATTGTCAATTGTTTTGTCAAGAATAAAATTTTTTTTTACATATATTGTATTTTTAATTACATATTTTGTTAAAATTAAATACATATATATGTACATATTTTTGAATTTTTATTACATACAAATCCGCACCCTAGTGATGATTTACAAAACCTGTTAATGTTTCCAGAATACTCAGATCAAAGTACAAATGTATTAAATTCGTCATTTTCAGAAATGGAAATAAACGAAAATGAATAATATATCATATTAAAATTATTATTGTTTTATTTTTTAAAATTTCAAAAATAAATTATATAGATACGTGACATACATTTACCTATTTAATAATTTAAAAATATAAATGTACAACATATTATATAGGTAAATACAAAAGTTATATGTATATATTTCAGGTGAACGAAAAATAAGAAATAAAAATAAATCATGTTTTGTTGAAAATATTGCGATACAACTTACAGAAATAATTTCTATGCGCTATAATCCCCTATGGACGCAAAAAAAAAATAACATTTTCAAAATCCTGAGAATTAACTTTAGTTTAAGTACATATCAGATTTTGGGTAAAATTGAGTAATTTTTATTTACACGCTACAGAAAAAAAAATCTTCATCATGCACCAGGATTATGCGCAAAAGAAAAAACGGACATTGGAAAAACTGGAGATATGGACACGATGACAAACAAACCCCTCAGGCTCAGAAGGGGGGGGGGGAACCCCGAAACTGAGAACACCAACAAAGGTAATAGCACCAGTGGTGACACGGTCAGTGACAATGATGACGATGCTGATGCATCATCGTCAGGCGGTAAGCGCCAACTTCCATGTCCAGGTCGCATAGGGCAGAACAAAAAAGCCGCGGTGGAGGTTAGGGTGGCCAAACAAGAAGTGAGTTCCATGCTTGGTTGGCTGGAGCAGACCGCTCATGCGGAAAGAGCTAAGAAATTAACTGTCGGAGCTTCTGAAGGAATTCTTGAACGTGTAAAGGGCCTTAGAGATATCTACACTGATCTCTGTCTTGAAGTCTCTCGACTGAGCGGAAAGGCACAGGTAACTCAGGAACAGCTGCAGAGTATACTGGCTACCTTCAGCAAGTCGATCACCGACAAAACGGTAGATATCGCGAATCTCCAAAGGCAGAATGCAGAGCTGAAGGCTGCCCTGGAAGCTCACCCGATTATAAGTAAAAGTACTCCTGAAACCGCACGGAGCTATGCGCAATGCGTCAGCACCAGCCAACCGGTGGTCACTCAAAACCAGGAAAGGTGTCGCCACGAGTAGGAAAAAGGAACTGGACAAATGCCGCAAGGCCGCGACGAGCACGCGACTAAACTTCACGATCCCCGAGGGAACGTCAGTAGCGCAGGCAAAAACGAGCTATGGAAAACTGTTAGGGGAAAAATGACCAACCCTATGGTGAAAACGTTCGTACGGGGCAACCAAATCACAATTATACCGGACGATGATAATACGTTGGAGGTGATCAGCCAGCTACCTAAGGTTAAAATTGCAGGCCCTAGATTACCGCGTGTCATTATTTATGATTTTGATGCGGAACTATCAGTGGAGGATATCTCCCACGGGTTGGTAACTCAGAATCCGGAACTTGGCCTCACCTTTGAGGACATTGACACAATGTGCGTCAAGCACAAACTAGGCCCTAGAACGGGTAGCACGGTGCACTGGTTGATAGAAGTCCCGGCTAAACTTCTACCGGTGATAGAAAATAAAGCTGTTTTCTCGGGGCTTACGAGATGTAGGGTCAAGCTGCACAAAAGTCTACCGCAGTGCTCTAAGTGCCAAGCGTTCGGGCACACATCGTTAAAGTGCACCGAAGAGCTGCCTACGTGTAGACATTGCGCGAAGTCACACGACAGTAGGGACTGTACAGAGAAGGACAAGGCGGTGTGCACCAACTGTAGAGGCGACCACAAGGCGTCGAGCTCGGCCTGTAAATCCCGAGATAGAGCCACAAAGAGCCTCCTCAGGCGCACAGATTTCGGAAAATGAAAAAATGATTAAGATTGTTCAGCACAATCTAAATGGCCAGCGCATAGCCTCGCTGCAGCTGCGGGACTATTGCGCAGAAAATAATGTAAATATCACACTTGTCCAAGAACCGGCCGCACAAGCAGGAAAAATTTACGGCTTCGAAGATTGCAGGGTTACAGCGGCTGACAACCCAGGGGCAGCAATTATCGTCATAGACACAAGCCTTCAAGTCATTAAGTTGTACATATCAGCCACGAGGGTAGGCCATGGGCCAGGGTCTGTGATACTAGTCTCGGCATACTTCAAATACAATGTGCATACGTCCGTTTTCACTGATAAACTTAGGGTGATACTGGAGGAAGGGACCGAGACTATCATTGGGGCCGATACTAACGGACATTCGCTGAGGTGGCACAGCAAGGACCGCAACCAGAGGGGTAGAGTAGTTGAAGAGTTTATCGACGACTTTAACCTCAGCGTCATTAACACAACAGGCAATATAGATACTTACTCGCACCCTGGTATGAGCTCCTCTAACATTGATGTTACACTCAGCTCACAGGGCATTGCGGACAGGGTCACTGAGTGGCTTGTAAGCGACGAGACCGATAGCGATCATCGCTTATTGAGTTACAAAGTTAACCAGGCATCACCAAGGGTCCGTTGTGAGAACAAAAGATTCGACGTCAGAAGGGCGAACTGGGACTTGTTCACCCAGGAATTAGCCGGAAGCGCCTTGACAGTACAGTCAACGGCAGGCATTAATGAACATGCGTTGAGTCTTACAAACGTGATAATTGATGCTGCCACCAAAGCCATTCCCATTAAGGCTGGCAGACGCTGGGCTATTTGCAGGCAACCGTGGTGGTTGGATAAACTTACCTCTATGAGGAAATCACTCAACCGGGGTAAAAGAATGGGGCTTATGCAGAATGATAGACCAGCTTATAATCGCCTTAGGAATGATTACCTCCACGAAATCAGGAGAGCTAAAATGGAAACCTGGAGGCTTTTTTCAGAGGACATTAACTTCAACACATGGGGCAAAGCGTTCAGATACGCTAAGAAGGGTCCCCGCATGCGCAATGTCACCAGTTCTCTGACTAAGCTGGATGGCACCCTCACAGAGACAGTGGAGGAGACGATGGATGTTCTGCTGGACACATTCGTCCCAGTTAATCAGGACCAAGTAGAGTCCTTTTGGCATGGACCGTTGGAACCGTTTGTCCCGGTCGCAGAGCAGCAAGTCAAGGATGCGATCTGGCGCATGAAGCCAACAAAAGCACCTGGTCTGGACGGCATAACTGCCGGAATCCTAAGGAAGGCATGGCCAGTGATCCAGGAAACCACGACAAAAGTGATGAACAGATGTCTGAAGAGCGCTACCTTCCCCAGCTGCTGGAAGGTATCGAAACTAGTAATTATTCCTAAGCCTGGAAAAAAGGACATGTACAGCCCTAAGGCTTACAGGCCCATAAGTCTCTTGCCGACGATGTCCAAAGCACTTGAGACATTAATAATCAATGCAATAAATAGTGAAACTCTGCTGAACGAGATAGACAACCAGCACGGGTTTGTGACGGGACGTTCTACCATCACAGCCATGAACTCAATGTACGACTGGGCTAATGAGTCCAAGTGCAGACATGTCTTTGGAGTCTTCTTGGACATCACTGGGGCATTTGACAACGTCAAGTGGTCCCCAATCCTCGAACGACTCCAGATGATCGGGGCTTCAATCAGAAGCATTAGGCTGATAAAGAGTTACATGGAGAACAGGTATGCAAGACTCCAGATGGAGAATATCGTTAAAACCAAAAAGCTAACAAGAGGCTGTCCGCAGGGGTCGCAACTCAGGCCAACCCTGTGGAAGGTAGCCATGGCTGATATCGAGACCTTGCCCGACGTAAGTACGCAGCACGTTATAACGTATGCAGATGACATCGCTGTGCTTATAGGCGCCGCCAGACCTCCAACGGCCTTCAAGCGCATGGTTGAATTCCTGGATAAAATGAAAGATTGGGCAGGGAAATACTCCTTGGAGTTTTCGGCGACAAAGACCCAGCTAATGTCGGTCAAGGGCGGTCTCAAACCGAATTACAGTATAACTTTCGGGTCGAGCGACGGAGCCGCATTGATAGAGCCGACCAGTACTGTCAGGTACTTCGGTGTCCTCCTGGATCCAAGGCAGTCGTACGTGGACCATATTTTCAGCCTGGCACAGAAGTCGAAGGACCTTTACAAAAGGCTTAGAGGCATGTCTTCCGCCAACTGGGGAATGAACAGAAGAGCAGCCAGGATTATTTATGAAGGCGTCTTCCTACCCAGGATTACTTATTATGCTGCGGAGATATGGTGGGAAGGGGTCACCTTTGAGAAGTGCAGAGAGAAGCTTGGCTCGATGCAGAGGGACCCGTTAAGAGCGATTACGAGTGCATATAACACGGCCTCTACAAATTGCCTCTCGGCGGTAGCTGGGGGACTACCACTAGACCTTAAGATTATAGAAACGGTTTACAAGAGAAGGATGAAGCTTGGCCTCATCACGCCTGAAGAACTAATTGATGAATAAAACGACCTACTCGATCAGTGGCAAGAGAGGTATATAACCTCTGATAAAGGCGAGTGGACAAAGAGGATGATTCCATCAGTTAAATACAGGTATCAATTTCCAATGGAAATGGATTATTATACGACCCAGATGCTTACGGGCCATGGAGACTTTCGGGCGAAGTTATTCAGTTTCAGTCTGGTCGAATCTCCCACGTGCGCGTGCGCTCTTGGGGGGGGGGGGGGGGTCAGAGACGATGGCTCACGTCCTCCTGAAATGCAAACGAACAGAGCAATTAAGAGAAGATCTCTAGGCAGCATTGCTAAGTGACGGCCAGATATGGCCCCCTGAAGATGGTGTCTTTCTCCGAACAAGAAAACTGTATGAAGCACTAAGGACGTTTGCAAAGGGCAGTCTCAAAAATAGAAGCGACACATAAACCGCGGTCATCCGCATTACCGGAACGCAGCCACCACGGTGGTGATGACTCACTGCTAGTGGCAGGCTCAGAGCATGGGGTGTTCCGAATGTGCAAGGACGGAGTAAGTGGCAGAAACGGAGAACACGCTCATGCGCGTTCCGGTAGGGCCTAGCACATGCGTCAGGGACGCGCAGGAAGGCTCTGTGGCTGGGGCTGAAGCCAGAATACCGCCACAGTATTCCCTGCTTGTCGTAAAAGACGACTAAAAGGGACTGGCCAGTCGGGGCCGGTGTCTGAGACGCGAACGCACCGAAACCCTCGGGGACTAGGGCGTTGCAGAGGTTTTGGCCGTGACCTCAAGAAGTACGGGTCGCTCTCTTCGGAAAGGCCTCGGGGAGGCGTAGACACACACCTCAGGCTACCGAGCTTCAAACTCGGGTGTCGCGGCCACCGCGTCGGCAGTGAGCGCTGCCCGGAGAGGGCCCACCGTGAGCCCGCGGTACACGGCCCAAATCTCGGGAGGACCACAGCCGAGGCATAACGCCGACGAAGCTCGGCCCGTCCATCTCACCATTTATGTGCTTTCCTAACGGGGGCGAGAATGGTACTTCGGGATGTGGGGGAGCCCCTCGGCGTTGAGCGATTGACGCCGTGCCCTCACACGGCGGCCGCGTAGCGGCCAAGGTTGTTGCGCGTTCGACGGCGGTTTGGTTTCGGAGTGGCTGTAGTGGGAGCTACCATGTGGTTACAAGACCGACGCTTGGTCTAGGGGAAGGCTGCCGAGTGAGTTTTCTCCTTAGCGCCCACCCAGCTTACCGGTGGAGCTATATGCATCGGAGGTTGCCCGTGACCAAAAACGGGAAGCGATGAGGATAGCTCGCGACCCGACCAGGGTGGCGAAGGGCACGTGCACGCCTCAGCCAACGGTACGCGCGCACTCTCTCCCGACTTCGGTGGGAACGGGTTTGCGCCAGGTGCTCGTGGTCCGTAGACGACGCGCGGCCGACGGGCGGTTGGCTTCGCCGACGTGCGCCGGCCGTGAACCTCCGCGGCTCTCGACTAGCGCACAGCGCTAATGTGAGATCCGCGGTTGTAGCCGTAAGGCATCAAACCCGGGAGTCCTCGTTTAGTAATAAATAATAATGTAATGATAGTTTGATGATAAGATATATGTGATAATATGATACTATGTAATTATTATATTGTTTGTGTTAGTAGAGGTGTAGTTAGTAGTAGTTAGTTCCTCTCGACGACCCATCGTGTGCGGAGTAGCCCGATGTCGAGTTATTTTTTATATGTTTTCTTTGATATATTTTTATATTTTGTCATATGTTAATTTTGATTTAAATAAAGGTTTTTGTGCCGCTGTGCAATAATTAATTATATGCGATATTAATTAATTTATCATTAATCCTGACCGTGGCGCCCCTACAGTACATATAATAATTTTGTTATTTGGTAATTTTGGCTTTAGCAGTCCACAAGTCTGCATTCCCGTTTATTATCAATCACTAATTGTTATTTATAAATATTGTCGATGAACAATTTATTTTTATTAATAAATATTGTAATAGTTAGATATTGTTCGTGTTTTTGCATTGGAAATTAGGTAAGTACCTACATTGAGATAATAGTTACATAAATATTATAATATTATTTTCAGTGGCGGCGCGTGAACAATTTTATAGGGTAGACACAAGACAACCAAAGATATGATGTTATATAAAATTTATTTAAAAATTAGATCATCATAAAAAAGTAAATTACATAAAATAATTATATTTGGATATAATTTAAATCAATTCGTTGATTTTGTTTTGTTGCGAATACATCTATTACATTGTTTATAAATGTTGGATCTTTTGATAATTCACCTAACATTTTTTTTTCGATAGCTAAAGCATTTTTCTTCATACGAAAAAGAACCAAGACCTTTGTTTAAAATAATATCAATAATATCTGACATATTAAGTTTTAAAAGTATGTCACTCCATTAAGAAAATGTATAAACATTAAACATGTGCTATTAACCACAGTCGGAATGCAATTAAATTATTAAAATATTACGTTGAGACATGTCTCTTCCATACATATAATTTTGGTAATACCCAGCTATGTCCCCTGTTTACCTCGTCATACGCCCGTCATCAATAGTGAGACACAATTCAATATGTCTCGTCCGATTTGACGGCGACAACGGAGCGATTACGGTATAGATAAGATATAAATAAAATTATACTATATATATTTCATCGTACTCGTTACTCACACAGGCACTTTAGAGACGAATAATAATAATAACATTTGAATTAAAAACTATGAAGAAATAAAATACATATATAGTAGGTATCATCTATCTACTTTTTTTATATTATAAAACGCTAAACGTGTGGCGCTACCTGGAGTTTAGGAACTTTGCCGTGTCTTCCACGGGAATCTTATTTCATCCACGGGTTCCTTATACCGTCCAATCGGGTATTTTCCTCGGGCCGGCCGGTTATCAAGCCTTTTTTCGTTATCAAAATATCAAAATCCGTTTTATCGTAGGTACCGTTTTTCGAAAAAATTACCTTTTTTCTCGATTTTTCAACTTTTCCGCCGACTTTTTTACTCTTAAAGTGTAGTTTATTTCTTTTAAAATCCGTCCGTATACGGTTTTCGCTCGAGATCGGTCCGAGCACTTCGCCTTTCCGACGCATCTGACGTTCGTTTTTTTCGTTTTTTTCCGATTTTCCGATGTTTTTCGTCTTTAAAATCACCGTATGCCCGTTTTTCGTGTTGTACGCTTCTTTTCGAACCCTTAGACGTGCCGTTTTCACGCCGATTCGGTCCGTATGCTTTGAAATCGCGTTTACAAACGAGTCGTTACGACGCGTATTTGATATATTGTATATACTGATAATAATAATAATAATAATAAATATACTGTTTTTGTTTGATTCAATAAATATTGCTTTATGTTGTTCAAGTACGTTGTAGTTTTATTTTTGATAACCAAACCTCTGTTTAAAATCCTCATTTTAAGCTCATGTCGAGACTACTCGGTTACATCACGAGTTTTACGAGTTAGTAGTTAAATATTTAACCGAGCACATAAAAGGTGCAACTACATGTGATATAATAATATGTATGTATGACTATATTCTATTTTATTTTTCGACTCAAATAATGTAATTATATGATGCACGGATAAGTTATTTAATATTGCTGATGATTGATAAGTTTGGTGTTATGAGTAGTCTTTGACGGTGGTTAATTATTTAATCGAGCACACAAATTGTAATGTACTGTAGGTACAGAACGGTTCATCGACAAAGGTAGTATCAGTCCAAGTGTACATTTTTTAGTGTTTTTATGTTCAAATTGATTAAATAGCTACTCGGTTATACCATGAGTAGAATATTTTGGTGATAATATCAACAGTTTAGTTCATTGACGGTGTTATGAAAGACAGTCTGTATTGCCACAGTTACATTATTAAATATTATTTATGGGTAAGGTAGATTTTATGAGTATACTGTAGTTTTATACATTTGTGGTGATCAAATAGCTACTCAATTATACCAGTGGTAACATATTTTGGTGAATATAAGAACAGTTTTATTCATCGACGGCTCTGTGAAGGTCATTATGCTATGGAACAAATAAGGTAATGAAGTAATTTGTGTATAACTCTTCTTGGTGTCACAAGGAAATTAATATTATTATGGTTGAGTAAAGGTCCAGTTCATGTTCGTCTGAATAGTTTTTCTATTGGAAAATTAAATAAGTCTTTATTAGACATTAAACAATACATCACCAGTGATTTTGTCAGAAAAACTAGGCCGATTAATTAAATTAACCACTGGAAAGCCACAGAACTTCGTTTATTTTTAATTTACATTGGTCCCATTGTCTTGAAAAATGTAGTTAAATATGAAGTTTATATTAACTTTATGTCATTTAATGTAGCGATGATGATTTTATTAAGTCCTGATCACAGCCATATTGTACAATTTGCAGATAAACTACTACATTATTTTGTTGAGTCTTTTGAGAAATTATATGGCACCGAACATGTATCATTCAATGTGCATGGTTTATTACATCTAATTGATAATTATCGTAGGTTTGGGCCATTGGGTAATTCTAGTGCATTTGTTTTTGAAAATTTCAAGAAAGAACTAAAAACTAAAGTACGGAAACATGATCAATGTTTAGAACAAGTCATTAATAGATATTCAGAACTGCAAAACAATTTCAACCCGGAACATCACAATGTAGAACAAAAGTTTCCCAAACTTGAACATGCACACCAAAATGGACCTATAGATACTAATTTAACTGGCACCCAATACGAATGCCTCAAACTAGAAAAGTTTAAAGTAAATGTGGATAATGAAAAAGATTGTTATATTCTGTCTAAATTTGGAGAAGTAGTTAAATGCATGAATATAATAAATACAACTCATCATGGTACAATTATTCTGGGAAAAGTATTTAATTCAGTATTACCATATTATAATAAGCCGATGGATTCATCCATATTTAATATATTTATAGTAAGAAATATATCTGATACTTTGGAACATTGGATATTGACAGATATTTAAAAAAAAATAATGATTATACTACATGATGATCAAATTATAGCCATACCACTAATACATACCGAATGTTAAAATCCAAATCATTAATTTAAGATTTTAATTTTGTAAATAATGTAATTTTTTCTTATAATTTTAAATTAGTGTTCTAATACTTATAAAACTTATAATATTTTAATTAATAATTTCAGGTACATATTATATAATTTATATATATAACAATGGACTCATGGATTGTTGTCAATTATTTAGAGGATGAATCCGTTGAGGCAGTACCAAACTTTTGGTATCATCAAAATAAATGTATTTGGCCCACAAAAAAAAATATTCTTAAGCACTGTATTGTCAAAAGAATCCCAATAACCGAATTTGATCACAAATTTTTAAAAGCTAGAATTCTATGTTCAGCTGGTAAATTACATTTTTTTATTAATTATTATTGTTAACTTATTGAAAATAATGCTAAAAATCAAGCCAACAGACCAGTTATTGAACCTAGGTTTTGATTACTTGCAGCCATATTGAGTTAACCAACCGCATTTACCTCAACTTTATTTCCAATCCCTGTTAACATTATTGACTGATAAATAATATATTATAAATTTATTAGTACATTTATTTTTTCTAATTTATATTTATAGTACCATATGAAGAAGCAAGGAAGAAGGCTTACATGGCGCAATATGATTCTGAATTGTCAGGTATTGAAGAAATTAAAAGTTCTAGAAAAGCCAGGGCAAAAAAAGATTTGAAGTTACAGTTCTTCTCCATCACCTTTGATGATAAATCGAAGGATCCTGATTATTCAATCATGGGTAATTTTTTTTTTTCATTAAAACTACAGATACTTAGTAGTTACTTAGTAGTATTATTAATATGTTTATAGTATAAAATGATAATATACTTTTATTATCATTGGTTATATTATATGGTGGCCTAGGCCATACAAATATTTAAAAACTAGAAATCACACCTACTACACAGTGCTACAATTACGTGCTAAATATTTTTTATGGTATGGGATATCTGTCTGTAATATTATATATAAATATATTATATAATCAATTATTTTTGTAATATGTGCAGAAGGGGTGGATGGATAAAGAAGAAAATCTAAAATTAAATTTTTTATGAATCATTTTCAAGAAATCTAATCTGAAATAATTATTTTATAGACTCAATGCCTGCTGAAACATATGACTGCAACATTATACATTCACCTGCTGGTAAATTTCTTGTAGAACTAAACGATGAACTAAAAGATAATACAGGTATTTTATTACATTGTTAATAGATTATATTTTATAAAATAAAATTTACCATTGTATGTCTTTGACTAATTTGGATCCCTTCTCTATTTTAAAATTGTTTCTTGTTACTCATCTATCAATTCATGATATATTATGAATAATGAAATGATATGCAACCATCCTAGCTAAGCTTGCAACTGGTATTACTTTAGATTTTCAATATTGGTTTCGCATCTCATGAAAATATTTAAAATGACGACCTTGATTATGTATGTTAGTCTACAGAATATTAACCCATTACGTTAATTCTATTGTTTTTTTAGTGTTCTGTTGTTTTATATCTATAATTAGGTACTTTACTAAATGAAAAAAAAACATTAAAATCGGAAATACTATCCAATTTGTTCACAATTAATATTATATTTTTTTAAGGAAATTCAAAGGTTATTGAAGTAAACAATATTAAAACAAATTTACCGAGCAACAAATATAAAAGGAAGTTGTTTAATAATGAAAAATCATTGAGTGAGTGGTGTTATAAAATATATATTATAATGAACTATTATTTTCATCATAATACACAAATTATAAATTGGAAATATTTAATATATTTTTAATATGTGTTGTTTAAATTTATGATTTCAGCATCTCCTCGCAAGCCTGCAGTTAAACTGAGTAGAATGGTGATTGATCAAGCAGGTAATTTTTAAATATGTAAGTTAGAAAATAATAATTTTTGAAATTAGTATTAAATAATACAATTTTTTAATTAGATTTTCAAAATTTGGTTACAAAACAACTTGTCACATTAAGATATACAGTTGATGTTATGAATACAAGCATTGCTGCAACCTTACAAAACATTGAACAAAAAATTGATGGATATTTAAAGTATGCAGCTACTGGAAATACGAGTGGTATTACAAACGATTCATTTGATGATGGTTTCTAGTGGCCATTAGAAAATGAAGAACAACTTCAGGAATTGGAACAAAAACTTAAAAATAATGATAATAACTTTAACCGTTGTCTAGTGAGTTCTAATTTATTAGAATGATAGTGTGGATGCATTTTATAAACTATTTCACCATTCAGTTATTACATGATATTATGTTTTGTTTGCAGGTAAATAAAATGTCGCTTATGAACTCCAATACAGTTGAACGTAGTGTCCGCAGAATTTTAAAGTATATGTTCACTGATGAACTTCTTGAGCAATTTTCATACACAGGATTTAAAAAACCTAAAAAGTCATTTTCAAAATTACTCTCATGCCAAATTGTTATAGGTATTATTATTTTATTCTTTAAATTTCATAATTATTATTAATTTTATAATTAACTACATTTGTATTTACACTGTAGGTACATATATATTATATAAATTATGTGATAAATAATTAATGCTAGGCATCAGTAGTTATAGAAGTTCCTTATTATTCACGATTTAAGATAGTATGGTTGCCCAACGACCCATTAGAAAAATGTTATCACACAGCAACGATTTGAATCAAAAAGTCACGTGATCTGTGACTGTTTCCGCATCTAGCGCTCATAACGGTTAAAATTATATAAACGAATTAACATTGTTATGATAAACACCTATAAATATATAATAATAATTAATAATCATATAAATCATATTATTATTTATTTATATTATAAATTATAATATAGTATAATAAAACTATTATTATATAATCGTGTCTCGTTGGGTTAGGTTAGTAACATTAATCCATTGCTAAATTTGTTTGGTTTATAATTATTCGAATTGTCTTGTTTTGTTGTTTTCAAAATTCAGTTTCCAAATATCAGTTTAATTATTTTATTATAATTGTTATTGTAAAATAAAACTTAGAAAAATGTCATGTTGTGTTCCTTTGTGTCCATCCAATTCTAATTCTATAAAGTCTTCTTTTTTTAAAGTACCTGATGATGACATTTTAAGGGTTGAGTGGGCAAATGCTTTAGGAGTTACTTTTAAACGATTTTCAAAAGTATGTATTAAACATTTTAAAAAGGAAGATGTAATTAGTACTTGGGAGTCTGGCAAAGGATTCAGCAAATACACGGTTAGAATAAAATAATACTTAAATTTCTGTTTTATTATTTTTTTCTTTCTTAAAATTGATTTTAAAATATTAAATTGTTCATTTTAAGATTTGTTTAAAAACACCTAGGCTTCGTAAAGGCGCAATCCCAATAAATAATTTAAATGTATTGAACACAACACTTTTGGAATCTAAGGTATCTAATTATTTTTTTACATAAAAAATGTATCAATATTATGTGTATAGTTACCTTTTAAAGACATTTCGAGTAGGTGACAAATATTTATCATGATCATTGTTATGACTTGGTGAATCACAGTAATGTGTCTCAAAGTAGTGATGTCTCTCCTGAACCAACAATTTATACTTATAAAACTGAATCATTAGTATTACCATCAAATGATGATACATTATTATTACCTTCTCCAAAAAGGATAAAGGTATACTTTTTTTAAATTCACCATATTATTGTAGTTACTATATAGTTATTTGGTTTCATTATATTTTCGTAGATACATTATGATTCGCATTGTTTACAAGACATTTTAAGACAAATTAATGTTACCATAGAGATACCTGCAAAATGGTCTTATGATGCTGAATTTAATTTAAAAAAGAACATAATTAGTTTTTATAAACTAGGACCATATAGATGTGACTTTACTAGATGCATAGAAAAACAATTAATTTTGACAGAAGGTAACAGTTAATTTAATTTGACTGTTAAAATTTACTATAATTTTATTTTGAAAAAATTGACAGATTTGCAATTGTCACTTTATGTTTATGGTAAAAAAATAGAAATGTCTGAAATTGGATGCATTCATAATTTTGAAACATATGACAATTTACAGCATATTCTTAAAACATTTGATAAAACTAAAGTATGTCAAGGTTCTTCAAGAAAATTATGTAATCTGAAATCTTCATATGGTTATAAATTTGTTGAATCGTGTGGGATGTGGAGACACATAAAGTGTAACACACTAATAGAACAAAATACAAAGTCTAATAAAAAACGGGTTAGAACTTACAATTATTAGAAATAAAAAAATATAATGTCAATATTACTCAGTTTCTTACTGATCATTGTATTATACATTTCAGTTTTATTTGTAAATGGTGTGAACGATTAAATTTTATTTTAAAGAACAAAATATCACGTGAGAAGAATAATCAAAATATTGTAATATCTTTTTCTCCGAATAAGAAAAAAACTCTACAAAAAATTAAAAAAACTAAAGAATTAATGAAAAAAAAATTTACCAGAGCATCAAAGAGGATTATTTATCTCGAAAAGAATTAAAATAAAGTTAAAAATGAGATGAAATCCATTTCTCAGTTGAGACTTGAAGAGCTCCTAAATAGTTCTAATATTTCTAATTCTCAATCTGAACTGATTCGAGAAATTTTTAATGCAGCTAGAGTTAATAATCCAAAAAACAGAAGGTACAGTGAAAATTGGATGCTTCTATGTATGCTTTTACAAATAAGGTAGAATTAATATTACTGTTTTATGAATAAATGTTATAATCTACATTGATTTTTAATAATTATTAGATCTCCTACTGGGTATTCATTTTTAAGAAATAATAAAATACTGCCATTACCATGTACTAATTCAATAAGGTCACATTTATTAGCAGTTGAGATAGGATGTGGATTCGATAAAATTTTTTTTAAACTTTTAAAGAAAAAGTTTTCAACTAAGACTGAACAAGAAAGACAGGGTGTACTTGTATTAGATGAAGTTTTCCTGAGGGAAAGCATTAGTTTAAACAGTCGAACATTGACGTATAGCGAATTGGAAGACTTTGGTGGAAAAATATACTCTGATAGTACCTCAAAAGCTAACCACGCATTAGTGTTTATGTGGCAGAGTCTTGCAGATAATTTAGTTCAACCTATTGCAATGTTTGCTTCAAAAGGAACAGTTAAAGGTTAATTAATAAATATACAGGTTAAAAAATAAAAATCATACATTTTTGCCATTGATAATTTTTTACTTTTAACCAGGAGTGGATTTAGCAAAACTCACCATAAAAGCAATTATGCTGATGGAAGATTCTGGTGGCCAAGTAGTTGGACTTACATGTGATGGAGCAAGTACAAACAGGACAATGTGGAGTCAATTAGGGGTGAATTAAATTTATATGTGTCTCATGTTATCTTGGCTTTCCATGATTTATATTTCATACAGAATAGGTTTGCCCCAATGCTGTGCTTATTTCCGTTGGGGCCTAAGGGCAATAATATTTGGCTCTCCTAATTTCACATACTTTTGCCCCATTTGCCTGTTCTGTTTGGCTCACCAACCTATATGTGTTTAATGATTAATCACTCTGATATTTTTATAATGATTGTTACAATGTTAGGGGGCAAACTACTGTTGTCCACACCTCAAATTAACTGATTTGTATGTAAATTGTTAGATAAGTGCAAAACCAAATAACTTTAAGAACTATTTTCAAAATCCGTATGACAGCTCAAGAAAAGTATTTGTGTTTTTGGATGCACCACACCTACTGAAAACAGTCAGAAATCGTTTGTTTGAAAAGAAACAACTCAGAGTACATATATCAGCAAGTTTTAAATTAGATATTTTATTATAATATGTATTAACTCTGATTTTTAGGTGCATCCTTCAGATAATCCAATAAAGTGGGATTATTATCATAACATTTTTAAGATCGAAAAAAATTCTATTCTTAAAGTATGTCCAAAGTTATCTATAAATCACTTAGAGCTTAACAACCTTTCAAAGATGAAAGTGAAGTATGCTGTCCAGGTAAGTATTAGTATAGATTAAAATATGTAATATAATATATGAATTAAATATAAGTTATTGTACCCTGGAAAAGAGTACATTTGATTATTTTTATATATTGTATATATTCTACAGTTGTTTAGTATGTCAATGGCAAATGGTATAGAATTTTACAAAAAAAAAAATGTTGAAGG
The DNA here is from genome assembly GCF_037042655.1 of Diuraphis noxia. Taxonomy (NCBI): domain Eukaryota; kingdom Metazoa; phylum Arthropoda; class Insecta; order Hemiptera; family Aphididae; genus Diuraphis; species Diuraphis noxia. The sequence continues at coordinate 91,308,128 of NW_028301711.1, read as the reverse complement.
GTTTAAGAATTCAGAATCAACCATTCAGTTTACTAAACTGCTCAATAATATGTTTGATGCTTTAAATAGAAAATTTCCTGCTGAAGGCATACGAAAAAATAGTCAAGACTTACAAGTATTTTATGTGTTGTGTTTGTGTTGTAATTCATGTATGTTTGATAAACATGTTGCAAGAAGATACTAAAAAACTAGAAAAATATATTATGTTCATCATTAATAATTTATAATGTTCACATTTGTAATATAGTTTAGTTATTTACTAACACTTATAATATTATCATGGGACAATACCCAAATTATATTATTATTTTGATAAATTTTTTTTTTTAATATTATAGGTACTAAATGAAACATTAGAGTGGTTATTAAAATGGGAATCTAATTTCATTGATAATTTGATTGATAAAAATGATTTTTTAACTCAAAATACTGCTGATGGGCTAAAAATTACTTTACAATCAACAATAGATGCAGTTAATTATTTATTAAATGAAAAAAAGTTTGCCTATGTATTAACGTCAAAATTTAATCAGGACTGTTTAGAAGTAAATATTCTTCACCACCTACTAATAGTACCTATTCAATATGCACCGTGTACATAATATATATCTATTAAAAATATTATAAAACTATAATTTATTTAACAGCAATTTTTTGGGATAATTAGACAAGTTTCTGGCCCAAATGACCATCCATCATGTCCCTCGTTTCTTCAGTTATATAGGATGCTATCGGTTTATTCTTCAATCAAACCTCCTAAGAGTGGAAACTGTAAGATAATGGAAGGTAATTACTGATATTATTCATGTTTGTTAAAAGTTACAACTAAAGAATTATATAATAATTCTAATTTCTAGATAAAGTGCCTATTATAACTATAGCTGAAATTAAAGAACTAGTGAATGAAAATAAAAATTCTTCTATTCGCATTAATAAAATTGATAAACTCAAAGAAAAATTAACTAAAATTTCCGATGAAGGTTGTTGGGATGCAGATGAGATTTTCTTGGAACACAACTACTCAGATAGTACAGTTTTTGATTGCATAGTGTACTACTTAGCTGGGTTAATATTATTTAAAAAAAAACCAATTTCCCTACACTAAATTATTTTATCATTATAATATCCAGGACTTCTTTTGGTTGTTGTCATTTTACAGATATATGGCAAAACGCATAACATCAAAAACTAAATGTAAGTCATGTGCATATGGTTTAAAGAACCTTAATGCTACGACTTATGGTACTAATGCTGATTTGGTAATTGCAAAGACTAGAGGATATCTTACCCACCCAGACAGCAATCTGTTTCAAATCATAAAAGCATTGGAAAATTCTCTTACAAAATGTATTGATTCTCCAAATGCTTTTGAAGAGACTTATGAAGATTTCTGTAATAAAAACATTTATTTTGAATTTCCGTGTGAAGAACATCGGCTGACTATTTTAACAGACATTTGTACACATTATATTATTATGAGAATGCGACAATACACCTTTATGCAAAACCAAAATAATAAAAAATTGAACAAAACAAAAAAAAAATTATCAAAATTAGTTAGCACTTAGGTATCTAATTACTTATTAAACCATAAAAATAAATATAATTTTTTTATACTACAAATATAATACTGTTTTGGTTTTTTAATTATATTATTTTAAATACATTGTAGAATAACTATAATTTGTTATTAATGTTATTATGTTTGTCTATTAATAATGAATAATATTTATTTCCATGACATAAAAAAGTTTATTATATTATATATACATGTTTATTACTATTTATTAATTAGTTTTTATTTTAATTTATAATGTGTTACGAATTTACGATGGTCATTGGTCGATGATAATTAATAATTGTTGTCATTATCATTATTGATGGTAAAATTACTTATTATATAGTATGTCATAAATACATTAAACAGTAATGACAATTTTAAAATAGTCCACCAAAAGCGCTAGCACCGGCATCAAAATTTAAGTCGTATGCCGTCTTATTATAGCTCGTTGGGCAACCATACTATCTTAAATCGTGTTATTATTATTTATTTATTATTCCCATAGAGACAATATTTTGTCTCTATGGAAATAAAAAATAGTTATTTAACTATAAAAAAAATTAAATTTTTTAGTTTCTCAAATGATTATAACTAAATTCTTAAAAGTGTTTTGCTTAAACTTAGTAATTGTTTAGATAACATTTTACCAGCAAGTCCTTTTCATTTATGTATGTTCCTAAGAAAACCCATCATTGAACACTTGATATATTACTATTAATTCATTTTGATATTTAAAAAACTAAAAAGAATTAATTAATACATTTTGATAGAAATATTTTTAATTTAACATTTTATAATATATTATAATCATTAATAAAAATAACTTATTTAAACTGCCTTGAAATTATTTTTCTCAATAAATATTTATTAAAAATCAAAATGCATATATATATATATATATATATATATATATATATATATAATATTCAAATAATTCATAATAGCTTTACTTTTAACAGTTTTAAACAACTATTCTATCTTTATTACCAATCTAACCAATATAAATATTATATATAATATGAAGTCTTTATGTGTTTTGTTTTAGATGCTATACTGAGTTCTTCTCTATTTAAAACCACAACACTGCAGAATATAGAAAAACCTATTAAGGCCTGGCTGGCTCAAGCAAAATTTAGAAAAATCTCCATACCTAATATAAACTGAAATATAATTATAATGTAGCAGTATCTATTTTATTAGATAGATTTATTATTATATTATTAATACTTCACACATTTCAGTTTTTAAGCATTTTTTAAAATTTCATATGTATAATAATGATATTGTTCTTTTTTTCATCTACTATATTTTAAATTGTTTTTGTCACTACAAAAATGCACAACATTTTATGATGATAAGTAATTAATTATTAAAAATAAATTCTATATAATGATTCAAATAATGTATGTTTTTTTTTAATAAGATTATATGTTAGTATCATAGAAAATAATTATTATGTTCTACAGTTAACACGTTTAGCAAAGGCACAACCAAGCAAGGGGTCGTTGAGTCCAGACACCCCCCCCCCCCTCACCTAACATGGAGCTCTAGATTAATTATACCATTATAGGTACCAGATTTAGTTTTTAGTTGAAATGTCTATGTTCTAATAACAAATATTGGCCACCCTCTTTGAAATAATTCTGATTTACCACTGCACTTTAACATTGGTACAACTTGTTACGTTACAATTACGGGTTAATTAATTTCCCTAATTGAAATAAAATACAATTATTCAATTTTAAAAACTGATTGAAAAATAATATTATAATAATAACTAGCTTAAATATTACTACAATATTTGAATACAATATTACTACAATATTTGACTATAATATTAAAAAAATATTATAATTTTGAACTTTTAATGATTATATAATATTATAGTAATATTTTAGAATTTTTTTATAATATTCTTCAAACATTGATGCAAATATTAATATTTTCATAAAAATATTATAATGACATTTTACAAATGAAAATTTGCTGACTGGGTTAATAATGGTCTGATCATACATTTTTTGAATACTAGATCATATTCAAACAGTGTATAGAACCATAACTGAGAATATATGTACATAATTTTTGATGGAAAAATAGTATACAAACGTCGAATATATTCAAATATACGATTTAAGGTTATCTGATACACAATCCATAGGAATTTAATCAGTTAAACAGTGTTAATGCTGTATATTCTGATGAATAGAAATGGTTTAAATGCTCAAAATTTCATATGTTAAACCATCCAAGTAGGTGTCTTGGTAGGTTAGGCGTTAGGCATATGTTGTTAGGGTATAGGGTTCAATCCTGGCTTTCGCTGTGGAATATCAGATGCACAGCGGCATTCCATTATAATAACATTGCAGCCTGGATTTTTTCAACTTTTTTCCCTTAATTTTTCAAAATTCTTATTATTTGATTGATTTTTTATCAAATATTGGATATTCATTAAATGCCTTCACTTTGTGTCACAACAGAGCATAATGTAAAAATAATAATTAACTAATTCAATCGATATTATCAATGACAATAGTTAGTATTAAAAAGGTGTGTTTACTGCGTTATGTATTTTATTTATATAATATGTTTAAAATGGCTATATGTTTATTTATTTTACTTTTTTTTGAACAGGTACTTAATACAATTATTATCATTGCATAGTAATTGTATATAATATGAACTTACTGAGCTTATTATGATATTTGAAATTTGTAAGTTATATATCGGCTATATAAGCGGATATAGCAAATAGAGGGTACATGATATTATGGAGAGACGTTTATTAAAACAAATATTATTATTACTATTTGTTTTAACTCATCTAATACAATATATGTACACTAATTTTAACGTAAGTGTATGTTTGATTGTTTATGGACCTATGTTATATATAAACAATACAAAGGTATATTATCAAAATATATATATGGTATGAGAACAGTATAATGTAGTTTTGATTAAAATATTAAAAATTAATATACTACTATATACATTATGTGTACAATACAATGTAAAAGTTTTTATTAAAATTTAATTTATAAGTTTATTATTATAATAATATTATTATAGTACAATACAATGAAATTATTTAATTTGTGAACAATTTTGAAATAAAAAAATAACGCCAAATTATATTATTGATCAGTGATCTTAATGAAATTATTTGTGCTGAAACCAAAAATTAAAATTCAAGGTTAGAATAACAAAAAAATTAAGTAATTACATATTTCACGAATAGGGTAAACGGAAAAAAAGTTTACAGTTGCAGTATAAATAAAACGATAATTCCGCTACACTTATTATTTTATTTATAAAATGAAATGGGTATGCAAATCTTATCTGCAAATGATGGTTCATGACAGTTTATTGATATAAGCTATATAGTTTGACAGTTACACATACGCTGATCATAAACCGGTATTTTTATATTATATTATACGTATTGAATTCCGTATTAGTTTCGAATTGTATACGCGAATGTTTCACCATGAAGCTTATAAAATCGAAATTAATTTAAAGAAAGTTTTATGTTGCACAAAATTGCACGTTTTTGGGTTTTTGCACAAAATTGCACGTTTCGGGTTTTTTTTATAAAAATGTACTTTTGTACGAAATAATTACTTAAAAATATGTTTTTAATCTACTCTTACAAAAATACGGGAAAAATTAACTAACAATTTCATTTACATTATGGTAGACGAAACGACTGATTCTAGAGGGCTGTATATTTGTAGTTTAATTGTTGGGATACTTCATCCAGAAATAATGCCTACTTCATTCCTGATTTCTTGCAAAGAATTGAAAAAAACCAATTATGAAACGGTTTCTCGATTTGTGAATGATAGTTTAATGGAATTTTTTGGAGACACGTTATTTCAAGACAAAATTCTGCTGTTTATTAGCGATGCGGCGCCATATATGATAAAAACTGGAGGAGCATTAAAAATATTTTATTCTAATATGATTCATATAACTTGTGTTGCCCATGGCTTAAATCGTGTGGCCGAAAAAGTTAGAGACATTTTCCCGGGTGTAAATAAACTGGTAAATAATGGAAAAAAAATGTTTTTAAAAGCACCTCATCGTATTACTGCTTATAAAAATTTTATGGACTGTCGCCTTCCTCCAGAACCTGTAATAACAAGGTGGGGAACATGGTTAGAAGCTGCTTTGTTTTAGGTTAGGTATTTAAATGTTGTTTTTGCACGTTTTTGCACATTTTAACATTTTAATTGCACATTTTTTAGATTTTAGCTGCACAAAAATCCGGTCTTTAATTATAACATTATTATAAGCTTTTTATTTTTTAATTTTTAATTAATTTACGAGAGGTAAACCATGATAATCATAGAATTAGGTTACATTTTATCGGCATTTATATATAGAGAAAAAAAATTAAAAAAATGGAAAATTTCCTTATGAACATCTCAAAACAAGTAAAAATATTTTTAAAAGTTTACGGTGTATAGAAAATGCTAATAGAGACTATTTCCTTATATCCTCAAATAGATAATTTAAAAATGTAAATAATATTCCTTACAGTTTTTTAATTATTTTGACTCCGATTTGGTCATGGTCGTGGTTGCCGTCGACGTTGCCGCCTGCAAGGCCGTGCTGCTGGCCGTCGTCGTCGTCGTCACCGTCACTGGCGTCCCCTTATTGTTGGCCGGGTTGGCCTTAGCCGCCATTTTGTTCGGTTTTTCGCCTGGAATACATATAACATCATATACAATTTTATTATGAAATGAGCTAGACACAATATAATAAATGTAAAATACTCACATTTACGGGCGATATGCCCGTAATCATTGCAATTATAACAACCTGAAACAAATAGGTACATTTCAGCACAAATTGAAGTATTTGTAGAAAAAGTTTATTAACTTTTAATAAACTTACGGCGTGCGGGCATCTTACTGCCCCTGGTATATGCAGGCGAATTATTACGGTAATTCACCTGCATATTGGGACAATTTTCAATTTTAAAAATTGTTTTGTTAGGGCTGTTCATTCTAAAAAAAAAATTACAACTTATTCACACTATGCATGTACATAACAATTGATAAATATAATTTTGGGTAAACACTCACGTGGGGTAGCTTGACGGTGCCTCGACGGTAGTCCAGCAGAAACAAAGTTTAAAGTACAAATCGCTTTCTCATGACGAGAATTTTGTATTTTGGTGGTGATGGATATTGTATTATAACAAGCTGGTTATAACTTACACCGCGTTCAAATTGCGGTAAACATGTTAGTAGTATCATGTTAGTATTACTCTTTGGATTGGACGTGGTTAGTAACGGAGGGGGGGTGGACGGGACCATGACAGAGCCGTTGAACGACGATAACGGCACGTAGCGTTCCAACCTCTGTACAGTACAGTTGATCGCTACTTTTTTTTTGCTTTTTCAATATTTTGCACAATTCCCAGAGATTTAACAATTTGTTCTTTTACTTACTTAAGTACTTACTTCAGTTCTTATTTCATTTTCATATCTTTCAGTTTTATTATACCTGACACTTCGGAGACCGGTGAGTACAAGTTTTCTATACGTATATTTGACGTGTACCCGTGTGTAAACAAATCATTTGTTATCGAATACATGTATTTAACAAAACGTTTTACATGTTAATCGATTACTTAAGCTCTATCATGTCTTTATACATTGCTGTTTATGATGATATATAGTATATACAATACATTATAGTGTATCGTGCAATGGCCTACACGCCTTTTTATCGTAGTGAGTGCTGTGTATGACTCATCGTAAATGCACGTAAAACCATGTGCCTATAGTATTTTCTTTGTATCTGTCTGCGGACATTGGATTTTTCGAGCAATAACGAAACGCAGTTATCGTGCAATTACCTATGTGTTACAATATAAGGATGACAAAAACATTGAATTGTGTTAACGGCTCTAACATTTCATATTACTTAAAAATCAATCAAGTAAATGATGAGTTCTTATTTGGCAAGGATTATCTATGCACGTATAACACTCATATTATGTTGCAAATTTAAACCAATATCGCATATAATAATACACTAACGTATTTCCTTTAATAACACATAATAACATTCGCGGTATGCCGGTATCACATATCGTTCACATCTACTGATAACATCGTTTTTTTAATAACACCGGGAGAAAATTTTTATTGTTTTCATAATATTCGATTTTTGCATGTTTGCGAATCACTATATTATTATTATTATTATTATTTTTTTTTTGTTTAATTCAATTTATTATTAAGACAAATTTTTACAGACTGTTCACACAATGGTCAAACGCTGTGTGATATGTGGTAACGTTGACGCAATTGTGGGAGTGTCTGTACACAAGTAATTATAATTTCACTGCATACATTTTATTTAAATACAATTATTGTACTGAAACATTTCTTTATTTCTAGCATTCCAATGGACGTCGTTCGTCAACGTTTGTGGATCGAATTCATCGAGAATCAGGGGTTTCCTGTCAACCGAAACTCTAAAGTGTGTTCAAGGCATTTCATTCCTCACGTTGACTTTACACCAGGAAATGCAATTCGCCGCCGTCTGACAAACACAGCAGTTCCGTCAATTGTAAGTTTATTTTGTCATGAGATATTTATTACACACACCTCAAATGGTAATTGTAGTGTTATATGTTGTATGTTGCTTACTCTTAGCCATATGAACTTAGCAAAAATTTTAACTTACTTTGTTTTAATTACGTATAATTTATAACACGAATACTACTCTTCAAAATGTATTCAAATACTTATACACTGTAACGTTCCCACAGACATCATAACATAGTGAATAGAGTATTATGCTCATTTCACATCAACAAATACAAACAGATACCAATATAACACATGTAAAAACTTTAACACTGCATTTCCTGTGTGCCATGACGCAGTTTTAAATAATACTTACCACAACTCAACAATATACAAAATCAACAATATAAAACAAATCTAAACTTTACTTAACATAGCATAGTTATACAGTGCAATACTTTTTTAATTACTTTTTTTTAAATCAATAACACCACAAACCAAGCATAAACATTAACATTTGCTTACTATTTTTATTATACATATAGGTACACAAGGTTTTTAATTAAACTATTTTTAGTTTAAAACCTATTTAACTATTTAGTTTGTTTATTATATAGTAGAAGATTTAATTTAATTTTTTTTTTGATAGGTATACTTTAGACCTGTACCTTAAACAATGGTTACATATTTTCATTATACTCAATTTAGATTTGTGGTAATAGAGTTAATTAATTTTTAAAATATTAGTTTAGCATTACTTCTAACAACACATCAACAGCATATTTATACACATATATACATTTCATTTCCTGTGATTAATGATATTGTTTTATATAAAACCACTGCAACACCAAATATCTAATTAAAACAACTTAAATTAAAATTATCATTGACCGTCATTGAAACATTAATTCAATAATTTCAATCTATGTTCTAATTTTTTGAACAAATATAGTTAGCTAACCTAATTGGTACTACTAATGGATAAATTTCAATTCTGAAATACACTCAACAGAGTATAATATAATTTTAATTTAAACGCATAACTGACTTATCGTATTCTAAATCTGTGTTACAAAAAAATTTTTGTGTAATGTTCAAATAGGTACGAAATATGTATATGTTAAATACACCAGAGTATGAGTTGTCTGTATATTAAATTACAACATTGATACATTCACTACAAACAAACTGTAGAAACCTTTTTTTATTTTTTTACATATTACATTGTTTTATAATTTATATATAAGTACAGGTAAATACCTACTTAAAAACTAATCATTTTTGTCAAATTGTGCTGTAAAAATTAAAAAAAAAAAATTATTCCTTTGTTTTTGTTTTAAACACTTTACTGACAACCCATGACTATATAGGTGGTTGGAGAGCAACCAGCACCTGACCGTGAACCACCTGCAGTTCCCGCAGATATTGACAATGCACACGGTGGCGCAGAAATCGAGTTGGAGGTAGAAGTCGTCCAGATAGACCAAGTTTTGATGAATGACGATAATTTTGAGGTGATTGAAGTTCATTTAGAGGACCAGAACGTCGAATTTATTGAAGTTAGTATGGACGACGTTGTGGAAGTACCAGACCTAGTGGAGGTGGTGGTCCCTGACCATAATGAAGAGATGGGACTTGAAATCAATGCTTTACTCCAACCCGTCGATGAAGAGGTCAGTGAATATTTCTTTATTTTAATATAGATGAAAAATAAAATTTGCTACAATTTTATGATTTTATAATTGCAGTTTGAACCAATTCCTCTGGGTTAACCTAACCAATGATAGACCGTCCTGCAGGAGTTAACAATCCATACGCCCAGGCATTTCAGTAAGTCATTAAATTTATTAAATTATTTGAAATTAACTCATCACATTGTACTTATTAAAAGTGATCTACAATCATTATTCCGCCTTAGAGTTCATAATTTTAACACATTACTTATATTTTTATATTTCAAACACATTACAGTTAATTCGACAAATTATTAATTTTTTTTTTACTCATAAGCTGATTCAATTTCATTATTTCGATGTGGTTATTAGGTATAATTAATAATTCGTACACACTTTTTATATACACAAGTGCTCACTAACATTTATTTCATTTTAAATTCATATTTTTGTAATGTTAATCACAATATGGTAAAATAATTATATTTTAGAAAAATAAAATAATTTCCAAGTAGCACTCCAAGAATTTTAAACTACCTGACTTAAGTTACTATTATAACTACAGCGCCAAACCTAAGTCTGGGTTTATTATTCATATGTAATTTTCTTCTACCGACCATCATGTCAGTGACAATAATTCAATTTTTTGTTTATTCTTCTCACATAACATAAATACATTAATAAACATTTTTCACATTGTTTTCCAACAGTTATAAAATTCTCTGCAGTGTACAAATGTACACTTATTAATGATTTTTACAAACTGTTTTTAAACCTATATATGCATCACTAAATTTAATTCTTAATCCATTTGGACGCAGAATTTCATGCATAGAACAAAGTGTTGAATTACTTGGCACTATTCATTTTAATAATATTCCAACTGCATTCTGTTGTATGTGATTCTGTATAATTCTAGGTATATACTTATAAAATATTAAACACTACTGTAATACCATATTATACAAAACAAAGTATATGGCTATTATGTATCTATATATTACTTTTCTCCTCCCTGCTTTGGTATGTGGAATTTGCTTTAGTAATAAACTTAAAAATATATTTTTAGGAACATGAGTCAGTATGCAAGGGCAATACTCTGGAGTGCGTTCAAGACAAAAATCCTCAAGCCATATATATTTGGTGCTTTTCTCACATACTAAATCTTGTAATTTTTGATACATATGATAAAAGTACAAGTATGAGAAACTTCTTTGGTGAATTGCAATCATTAATAAGTTTTATGAGAGCAAGGAAACGTATTGCTGTATGTTTGGGCCGTACGGCGATTTGTTTTTATTTAAATTTATCGAACGCACGACAATTAGAACTTTCAATATATACACACTAAAAAAACTAACGCTTTTGTTTAGCCAAACAATATAATTATATTTTATTTTTTGTTATTTAATATCTTTCTTATTGAGATAATTTAATACAATAAATTTTAATTACGTATAATTTTAATTTTTATGCTATTTGTGGTCTCATTTAACGCGCTTAGGATTGGCGATAGACAGTAAATCGATCGCAGCTGTCACGAGACTAAAAATTGCTCCGTTGACCGGTCGAACCGATAGCTCGTTATCATAGCTTATTTTACGTATGAATACAATAGTATAACAACCGCGATCAACCACTATTATCGACCGTCAATACTTAACATACCGCCCGACATTTTAGGCTGTGCTAAAATCTATCACAAAAAAAATGTATGAGAATAAAATCAAATCTAATAATTACAATACACAAGCAACAAATACCTTATTACACAATCACAGTAGTTTGAATACATCATTACAAATATTAAACTTACAATGTGTTATACATATACAATTTCAATGCTTGACCAATTAATACATAATAACTAATAATCAAATAATAACTCAAATAATAATATAAGAATAGATAATGAAAAAACTCATAACAACACACATCTCATTTTAATAATAATTAATTTAAAAAAAATTTTTTTTTTACTCGTCTGTCGTTAATATACATAAAGTTCGAGTTGCCCTCTTTATTTCACCTCGCGCGGTCTTCACCATTGCCACCCTTGCTACTCCGTCGTCGCCGGCTAGTAACCGCGTGACTCGCCCCAATCGCCACTGAAGTGGAGGTATATTGTCCTCCTTAATAACCACCATTGATCCCTCCTTTAGATTTATTCCCTTATACTGTATCCATTTTTGACGGCACTGCAACTCCGACAAGTACTCGGTTCGCCATCGATGCCATATCTGCTGTGTAAGCTGCACGGTTCTTTGCCACCGGCGCAGTCCATTTGATGACATAGTTGATATGTCAGCTTCTGGTATACAGCTAAGAGAGCTTCCGATAAGGAAATGACCCGGCGTCAGAGCCTTTAAGTCCGTAGGATCGGATGAGAGGGGGGTGATAGGACGTGAATTTAGACAGGCCTCAATACGCACCAACACAGTATACAATTCTTCATACGTTAACATTGCGTTACCTAATATTTTTCGTAAATGCCCCTTTACCGACTTTACGGCTGCTTCCCACAATCCTCCGAAGTGGGGAGCACGTGGAGGAATGAACTTCCATTTGACTCCTAATTCATTAGTCACTTCTTGAAGCTGCTGGTCAGGGGCGTGCCTAGGGGGGGGGGGGTGTTCACCCCCCCCCCCCCCCCCCCCGAAAAATAAAAAAAATTATTAATAAAAGTTGTACACTATATGATATATACGTGGAACTTGATTAGGCTAGGTTCACATGGTGTCTTTGCATCGCTATCGTGAAACACGCTCATTGTTTCGTATCTATTCATACTATCATGTGAGCAATATATCAATATATGTATAGGTATAGGAAATCCGTATACCCATAAATACGCGCGATTGACCGGAGCGCGTGTACGATAACACATCGGCTATTGTGCTTTATCTCCGAATTTCCGATATGATATATTGTGTTAAAAATGCGATAGAGAAATTTAATGATCATGAAAATTGCCAGTACCATAAACTATCTAAAGAAGTTAACCGGGCTAAGATATTTTCAGTTATGGCAGATGAAACTACTGACGTATCTAAACAAGAGCAAATGTCTCTATGTATCCGTTACATTGATCCCGATTTGACATACCCTTTAATTCGAGAAGATTTTTTAAAGTTTGTAGTTGTTTCTGATTTAAGTGGCCAAGGTCTAGCGAAAACTATTATTGAAAATGTACAATCGGCAGGTATTAACTTAGATTTTTTAATTGGCCAGGGTTATGACGGCGCGGCTTCTATGAGTGGTCATTTGAATGGTGCTCAAGCTGTAATACGTAAAAAATATCCAAAGGCATTATTTGTCCATTGCAGTGCGCATTCTCTTAATCTTGCAATCAATGATGCATGTAAAATAACTGTTGTCAGAAATACTGTGGGTAGTGTATCGTCAGTTTGTAATTTTTTTCGAGGATCAGCTCAACGCACTGATGTTTTAAAAAAGCATGTGATAAATCATTTTTCAAGTAGTAGACATACAGTACTGTTATCGATGTGTGAAACGAGATGGGTATTATGGGTAGAATGTGATGAAAGATTTTTCCCAAATATAAGAAAACTGTTGGAAATATTAGCAACTTTACCCGTGTCTACGGCAACCGCAGAAAGGACATTTTCTACTTTACGGCGTATCAAAACATATTTGCGCAACACAACTGGCGAAGATCGGTTAACTGGGTTAGCTCTTCTTTCAATTCAAAAAGAAATTAACGTTGATCCTAATGAAGTGGTAAGAAGGTTCGCTTTAATACCTCGAAGACAAGGATTCATTCTATGATTTTTTTCTTATATTATAATATATATGACGAGTGACGACAAATTGTTCAAAATTTATTTTAATGTATTATAAATTATTATTATTATTTGTTTTTAATATTATTACTATTGAATAATATGATGACACGATATAGCGAATTAATATCTAGTAAAATAAATACACTAAAATACGTTATTAAAAATTTTGTACCCCCCCCCCCCCCCAAGAAAATTTCTAGGCACGCACCTGCTGCTGGTTATGTTGATCAGACAGAAACAAATCACGCAGTAATTGTCCATTTGCACCTACAAAATTCGTGCCGTTGTCTGAATAAATTGATTTACTTAGTCCACGTCTCGACCAAAATCTTCTTAATGCTGCTAAAAATGAGTTAGTACTTAAGTCTCCAACCAACTCAAGATGAGCTGCTTTGGTGGCGAAACAAATAAATACACAAATGTAACCTTTTGTCGGCTGTGCGTTTCGTCGTAAATTCGATTTTACTAAGATCGGTCCCGCGTAATCCACGCCGCCAACTTCAAATGGTCTTCCTGGTTCTACTCTATCCTTTGGTAAGTCTCCACAAATAGGTTGGCATTTGTGTACGGTTTTTCTTGCGATGTTTCTTCCTTTCATTGGCCAATATTGTTCTCGTATCCTGGTGTCGCAGTCAAATCTTACCCCCGGATAATTTTACCGGGGTGGGGGGGTATGATTTTCCTAGGGTAATTTTACCCCCGGTAAGATGTACCTAGGTTATTTATACCCCCCGTTAAAATTATCCTAGGTTAATCATACTCCCTCAGGAGGGTAGGTTAGGCTAAGATAATCTTACCCCCCGGTAAGAATATCCTAGGCAAATTATACCGTGAGGGGGGTATGATTTGCCTAGGATACTTTTACCACCCCCCCCCCCCCACCGTACAATATTCCTAGCACTGTATTAAGTTTAAAATTTTTTTTTTTTTTTTTAAAGAAATTTACAATCTATACCTTAGGCACAATAAGTAAATGTGAGACAGAATATATATAAGGTATCAAAACAATTAATATTAATATAAAAACAGTTTACAAAGTTTAAAAATACTGCAAAAAAAAAAAAATTTTTTTTATTATTGAATTGTTTTTTTACATTAATAACAATGATGAATAAATTTCATTACTTTTTGTGTTACACGCCTAGTAAATAAAAAAAAAAAATGAATGAATGCGTTCTAAAAACATATGAATTATAGTTATACCTACCGAACTATCGAACTAGCCAACTATTCGAACTATCCTAAATACTAACCCTATCGTAGGTTTTTCATAGTAGACCAATTGTAATTTAGAACATGACAATTTATTATGAAAATAATTTTGCTTTTTTTCCTTATAATATTACGATAAAATTGAATGCATACAATGCTACAATTTATATTATTGGTACATTTATAACATGGTTCTCCTTTTACTTTTATAGTAGTATATAATTAATTAATATCTTGGTCTAGTGTTCATAAGCGCAACTAGACCTCCAAAACAGGGAGTGCTAAACTTTACGACCAAATAATTAAAACATTTTTCAGGAAATTTTCCATAATAATATTATTTAAAAACATAACGTTCATGGTATTTCATTAAAATAATAAAAGTTAGATATAAAAAACAGGGGGTGCTAAAGACCGTTTTGCATAATCGATGCATAAACGATAATAGAAAATATGACTCTGTATATCAACTCATTATACAGTAGAAGTGTAGAAGTAGGTATGTATTTGCATAACTAGTTTAGAACATTTTTATTTGTTAATAAAAATGTAAAATGATTACCTATTTTAGAATATGGAATACAGAAATTAAATGATTTTTTTGGTGATAATTATTATCAGTGTTCGAAATGGAGGGCGGTAATGGTACGGTGGGATGGTATCCCTCCACTTTCTATAATTCACATTTTACATCCTTCCAATTATTTTGTCCAAAATAATGCATCCCTACTACAATTATATACAAATAATTATATCCAATTTACATTGGAGTTTTGCATAAAAATTTTATTTTATTACGATGATTTTTCAATTTGTCTTGCATAAATAATACAGTGTTATTTTTTTATATTAATTAAGTATTTTTACTTTCAATTATTTTATATAATTATATTGTTTAATATTTATTTTGTTAACAAATATCAATATAAAAATGCAATATAAGCATGTTTTTAATTTTTATATATTTTGTTTCTAAGTGATTACACTTATATGTTTTATTATATTGTTTTGATTACTACTACGTTTTGCAACATAATAATGTCATTACTCATTAATCATTACCTAATTTGAAAGTTATAAATATGTTATTATAGGCTATAGACTACCTATACTCAATAGTCATATATAAAAAAGTTTAGTTACTTTTTTGTTTACACCTTACACCTTCTGTATACAATGCATAGGTACTGTAAGAAATTATTGATGAACTGCGCGGAGATAAATTATATATACATGCAAATGTGTTTTACGTTCTAAATAAAAAATATAATTATAAGTACATAAAAATTTAAGCATATCAACAATTAAGTCACCAAACTGAAAAACCAAAAATGAATATTTATATAATATACAAAATTGTATTATAAAACAGGTGTAAGAGTACAACTCATCTCTACCTCTAATCGCCTGCTGTGTGTAAACTAACTAAACCATAATAAATAAGAATGTTATGAAAATTTAGGCATCTCTCCACTTATTTTAAATCACTTTGACAACTGATTATTATAAGTTAGCTTTCAAACATTGTGGGTACTTAATAGAAAGTCTAAAGAATATGAATAAGAGCGTTTGATTTAAGTCCAAAAATGATTGTCTACTTTCTCTTACATTTTAAATTTTAACCTAATCGACTAACTGATTTCACAAAATAATAGGTACTTCTTCAGTAATTAGTATAGTTGACTGTTAACCAAAAAAAAATTTTAATTTTTATACAGTTATATTATATGCTAATATCTATCTATATTTTATTCTTATTATCATTCTCATAAGCACATACATATCTTTGAGCTTTTTTCACTCTAGTTCTGTCAATAGGTTATTAGCATTGAAATTGTGTTATATTTATGTAATATAATGATGGTTTAATGCCAAAATCCATAAAAATTACTTTTTATTTTTACACATCAGCTATATTA
Organism: Diuraphis noxia; assembly: GCF_037042655.1. Classification (NCBI taxonomy): domain Eukaryota; kingdom Metazoa; phylum Arthropoda; class Insecta; order Hemiptera; family Aphididae; genus Diuraphis; species Diuraphis noxia. The sequence goes on along the minus strand of NW_028301711.1, from coordinate 91,291,403 downwards.
ATTTAACAATTAATCAATCATAGTTTTATAATTATTATTGTCATTAAGATTTTAAATACCAAAACAATATTATTAGGTATAACATTAACATCAATATAGTCAAAAGTGTATTGTTTAGTAGTTATATAGTTAATAATAAGTACCTATATTAATAAATAAATAAATAATATTTTAACAATAACAATATATACACAGGCTCTGCAGAAGAAGCAGACTAGTCCATTAACAAAAAAAAAAAAAAAACAAAAATTAAAAACTTTTAAAACAAACTTAAAACAAAAAACTGTCAAAATAAAATAAATAAAACTTACAGTTTTAACTAGGTGTCTAGGTATAACAATATAAAATATATATTCTAAAAAGACTCTGCGCAAAAAGCAGACTAGTCCATTAAAAAAAAAAAAACAAAAAAAATTAAAAACTTTTAAAACAAATTTAAAACAAAAAACTGTCAAAATAAAATAAATAAAACTTGAAATTTTAACTAGGTGTCTAGGTATAACAATATAAAATATATATTCTAAAAATACTCTGCACAAAAAGCCGACTAGTCCTATACAAAAGTAAAAAATTAAAAACAGTCATATATATAGGTAATTACTAATTAGGTACTAATTTGTTGGTAACTTAATCAACATCTTAAATTACATTTGTGACAACTTCCTAGTGAGTATTATTTTTGTTGATTAGGTATAAACACTTTTATCCCCGTTTTGGTTCATCCTTAAGATTAATATTTTTACAAAAAAGCTGCAAAGTATGTAAGTTTTAAAATAAATAGCAGCCGCAAATATTTCAGTATCAGTACCCCAAACTCCTATTACAATCAGAAAAAAGTTGTATTAATGGTTATATACCACTTGTATCTACTTATTTTGATTAAGTAATGTTTACATACCTTCATTTTCTATTTTGTTTTCGTTTAAGTAAGATTGTAGCTGTTTTTCTCCGCCTACATATTTTAATATTTTTTGATTTGTATATACAATCTAAAATATATAAGATTTGTTATTATTAATAGTTAAATCATTATTAATCATTAATAGTTTATATTACAGAGGCTATGTTTTTTCTAATGATGAGATGTTGTTCTTCAGTACCAGTTACTATAAAGGAAAAAGCTCGAAAAAGACAATTTCCATCGCCGATAATATTTTTTGTTTCACATGGATGGTTCAACATTTTTATTTCAAAATCAGTTTCATCCAAACTTTTTTTTAGATCAAGCTTCAGTGCTCTACACTTGGCCTGTTGCCAGTGTTTTCCAACAGGGTTGAAATATCTTGTTTCGTTTTGCATGCTTGATGTCTGTACATACTCAACATCCATAGGTATAATTGTTTCTGACAAATTTCTTTCATAATATTGTTTAATGTTTTTTATTAAATGTTTAGTTTTTAATATTTTATCTCCATTTTTCAATACACATTAATTGTTGTTAATAATTTTGTGTATTGAATAGGGACCAATGCATGGCATTAGAGCCCATCCTCCTTTTCGGTCATCCCGTCTAAGATTTTTTAACAAAACTTTATCTCCAACTTTAAAAATACTATCTGCACGAGGATGTCTTTTGGCATACAATGTCTTCTGTAAATCTTGTACGTTTTTAATGTTCTCTGATACATTGTCTTGAATTAAATCTAAACATTGAAAAGGTTAGTTATTATGGTGTACTTACATCATCAAATTATTAAATAACTTTTATGTCACTACAATTTTGGAATATTGTGTGTTTTGAAAATTAGGATTAATTTATTTGAATTAAGAGTATCTATTATGTTATAAATTATTATAAGAGGAATTATATACACTAAAAATGTACGTCATATGTATGCATATATGCACTTAAATTTTAATCAAATGTATTTAGTTTAAAAATGTATTCATTAAATAATTAATATGGAACAAAAAAAATTTATTAAATATTTAAATGCCTAGTTGATATTATTTTATTTTATTTTGTTTGATGTATTCAATTGTATATTGCATTTTGAACATTCATTCATCTAAATGAAAACTCATGAATACAAATCAATTAAAACAAATTTAGTATATTTGTATAATACAATTAAGTTACCTGGAGAGTTACACTTATTACTAAAGACTTGAATAAATTTTCAAATAAAAATGCATATTATCGATCTTTAGCAATGTTTTTTTCTTTTCACATTAATTGCAGGTTTTACATAGGATTATAGGACATAATGTTAAGTATTAATATTAATAACTTAATATGTACTATTTTTCATAAACATGCATTAAATTTCAGAAAAATAGTAAAATATACATAATTAAAAATGTTCCAAATATGCACAAATATACAATTCTGGGCCCTAATTATAATATTAGGTATCTCTCAAAAAATATTTAAGTAATTCTGATTTTTTTAATTTTTATTATTATATGAAAGAGAGACAATTTAAAAATATCCCCTGGAATTTACTAACAACTTCATTTTAAAACTTAAAACCATTATTAACTTATTCCATATATATATATATATATATATATGTGTATATATATGTATATATAATATAATATAATATATATAATATATATACATTTTACAATATACATGGGCGCCCAAAGGTAACATTTTAGGGGAGACAAAATAAAAAAATTTTCAACTGTAAGATAATAAAGATTTAATGTTATTTTTCAAATATAAATGTATACATGCATGTTATATTCTTATTTGTATATATATATAAAGTGTATTAATAATAATTGCATTAAAATAAAAGTGATTTCAACAAATAATTTGCCTCGGCAATAAGGTAATATTATGGTAATATTTATTGAGCTACAATTTCATAATATTTTTTTCCCAAGGGGGCAAGTGCCCTGTCTTGCCCTCCCCAATGGGCGCCCATGACAGTATATAAACAACATAAGCCTTAATATTTTAATTTATAATCTAACTTCTATATCAAAATATTGATTACGTTATTGTAATAAAATAATATAATATAAATATGTACCTTTCATTGATATCATACATTCTAAAGTGTCTTTAAACTTGTCTTCATCAAATTCTCCTGTGAAATTATCCTCACCCAGATAGCATTTTCGTAATGTTGATATTTTATTAATGTCATATGTTCGTTAAAAAAATAATATTATGATATAAATATTTATATAATATCAATCAATGATTTTGTTAAATAATATTACGAAAATATTAAAAGTTTAACATTATAATCAAAATCATAAAATAATATTCTAAATTTGATATCACAACATGAATTGTTTAAATGATATTTTAAATATGTTAATAATTTAACTTGAAAAATGAAATGATATAATAACATTTCGAGTATATTATTATTATATTATAAGGAATATATTGTTTTAACAATATTTTGAACATGTTATTAATAAGATATCATAAACGAAATTATAAAATAATATTAGGAAAAAAACATCATAATATCATTTAAATTGATTATTTATATAACGAGTTACCTACCTATAAATTTATTATAATAGGTATATATAGAGATTCGCAGGAGCGGACTGGGTATCAAGGAGCTCGGGAGGTTATATTATAATCAGCAATATTGGGGCCCGGGATTTAGCCTATACCTAAATAGCTTATAATATGTATATAATATATATTTTAAATGATACATGTTTTTAGTAAATAGTTACATCAATTTAACTTCTTTCACACTTAAATGTTTTAAAAAATTATACAAATAAAAACAATCTATTTAAAATACAAACTTTAATTAAACTTCAAATTTTAAAAAATTAATAATTTGCTTAGTCCCGTTGTACTTTTTCCAATGTTATCTATGATAACATTGGTATCAGGTAACAAGTCAGATTCAATACTTATTAGCTTTAGTGACTCCAGTAATTCATGACTCATTGATGCTCTCAAACGGTTTTTAATATTTTTTAACTTTGAGAAAGCTCTCTCACAGCATACTTGAGTACATGATAAAGTTAAAGCAACTTTGTACACTCTATAATATAAGTATATTATAAATAGAGTATATTATAAATTACTGTACGCAGATGAATGAAAATTATAATCGTATAAAATAGAACATATTTAATTAAATATATAAAATTAATTGTGCGTATGATACGCACGTAATCATTGGAATATTTTGATTGAAAAAATTAACCACCACCAATCCTTTAACATATTACATATATAATTTATTGCATAATATTATTTTGTGTACAGTTTACCATATTAATATATGATACTTACGACTTACAAACGACGATAAAATGACGAATATTATCGGAGACGGTTTCGGGCACAATGTAGTAATGTAATAATATTTTATTTATAGAATTCTTCGAATTTAAAAGCCCGTTACAACATTATTTGCTGTAATATGTAAATTGTAAATATGTATAGTAAATGAACGGTGTCTAAGAGAAGGTGGATAAAATGTATGATAAATTATTGGAACCAAGTCGATTTGAAAATTCATCTTTAGAAAAAAATACTGAAACTATATTCCAAACTGAACTGTCACATCTTCCATTAGAAACTGAAGATGAGCTAGATGAATTTGAAAGAAAACTTACAACTAATAAAGAATTTAGATTAAAACTGGTAAAAATTAAACTTTGAATATACTATCTTTATACAAATATTAATATCTATATAAATTAAAACTAAAGAATAAATTTAAAATGCTGTCCAGATTGCAGAGCTTAAACGATTTTCACGTAACACATTGCCCAGTACTGTACGTATTATAATGAGACAATTGTTTAAAGATGTACTACTCGAGAAGTATAGCTACAAAGGTTTGAAGAAAAAGAAAGTATTCTATACATTGGCTACTTGTACAGTTATATTTGGTGAGAATTTGTTATATTAGAATAAATAGAATTTCAAACTTTAAAGAATACTTTCTCTAGTTAAACTTTTATAAATATTAATAAAGAATGTTATAAAAATATATTAGCTAATATTATTATTATTACTTTTAAAATTAATTTTATATTTTGTCAATACTAAAAAATTAAATTAGTATAGTGTAGAGGAACTGTGTTTTTATCAAAATGTATTTAATAAACAACAGCAAAATAAATAACCATAATATATATTTTAGCAGTAGTGAGTGGTCGTCCTTATATACCTAATGAGATTTTAAACAAAAACTAATTATGTAAAATATTATTTATTTAGTTAAATTTGCATTTTGCATAAAGTATATAATTAAATATTTCTAATAAATCCGATGAAAATTCTAGGTTTAAAAAATTGTAAATGTAAATTGTTTTTATTGTGTTCACCTTTGAAGTATATATAATTCTATATACTTCCTTGCAGTATTAATTCACTGTGCTTACTCTAACGGATTTAGGTATGTGGTGGTCCTTAGGTGGAGTGCATTGTTTTACTTATTAAAGTATCATAAAATTGTGGGGACCCCTGGGCTGCAGCCAACTCGGCCCTCCCATAAATCTGGCCATGGTGCTACTATAATGTGCCAGCCGTCAGCCACCAGGCCAAATAATTGAGTATTTATCAAAATTTGTTTCCATATTGATATTGCTATATTATATTGTGTATTTTATTAATTTTATTACATTGTGATATTATGATAATTATATAGTAATACAACATTACTATATATAAAATAAATATATAAAGAATAAATAATATGATACAATAATTACAATATATATTAATTAATATTTATATGGTTGTTCATTTTATCTACTTAAATATCATTATTTTCAGATGCTATAAAACAAATGAAAAAATTTAAATTGTGTGATGCTGTTGACATTGAAACTCCTATAAGAATATTTATTT